>NW_019657147.1:0-373 GCF_002806865.2 Cucurbita pepo subsp. pepo
CATCCACGAATCTGATTTTTACATAACATATTGTGGGTATTATAGTCTCCCGAAAAAACACGTTTGTGGATGGGATTTATTCGAGATGTTTGTGGACGGGATTTATTCCCGATCCCCTTTAATCTCCACAAATAATAAGTCAAATTGACCATTTGACTTTTACNGATGTGCTTGAGTGGCTAATGCGGCAGCTTTGTAATCAATTGAGTTTTCTGTGCGCAAGTTCGAATTCTGTTGTTGACATAGTTTTTTTGAATCTTTTGGTGCGCAAGTTCGAATTCTGTTGTTGACATAGATTTTTTGAATCTTTTGGAACACCGTGATTCTTATCACTAGGCGCGAATGAAATCCAATACTTCTTTCACTCAATCCT
>NW_019657148.1:0-373 GCF_002806865.2 Cucurbita pepo subsp. pepo
TCCATTCATATTTTATACACTATGTTTCTACGACATTCTATGATAGGTCATCAAGCCTGATCATTCCTTCAAAAAATTTCGAAAAACATCGAGTGTTACTCGGTTTTTTAGCACGTTGATATGGAAATCAACCCAAGGGAAAGTATGGAACGGATTACCTTGATGATCAAGATCAAGAGTAAAGAAAACTCGTTTCTAAACTCNAGTTCTAAACACAACAATTTGCAAAGAAAGTTTAGCTCTCAACAAAGCTAAAATAGAAATTCTATTCTTAATTCAAAAATCTGGTGTCTATTCATAGAAAAGAAGGCTTTATATAGCCTTTACAACCTTAACGGTCGACGTTTTTAAATTTTTTTGCTGGGAATGATCA
>NW_019657149.1:0-373 GCF_002806865.2 Cucurbita pepo subsp. pepo
TTAGTGAAAGGAGTATCTCAAGAATGATTTTATTGAAATGTGTTTTAGCATGTTTTCATATATTTTATTGAAATGATTTTATTGAAATGAGCAAACAAAGAGTATGAAGATTCATTATGAATTGTCTAAGACATTCTCGGTCTATTAATAGAAATACAACAATGGCTTTCAACAGATTGCAGATTGCAGATTTGAGAAGCAGTAAAATGGCTTTCAACAGATTGCAGATTCATATTGTCAGTTATTACGGTAAAATCCTATCTCAGATTTCCTTTTCTTTTATATTATGGTTATAAGAAATTATAAGAAATTAATTTAGNACCTATCTTACTGTCTGTAATAATCAGATCCCATATACAATCATTAGATTTTT
>NW_019657150.1:0-373 GCF_002806865.2 Cucurbita pepo subsp. pepo
GTTGTCCAGCGGTAAGGATATCTGGCTTTCACCTAGGAGACTCGGGTTTGATTCCCAGCAATGGAATATTATTTTCTTACTTCATTTTATTTTACAATTTCTATCTTAGACTAAAAAGACTTTTATGAACTTCGTACCTTTGTTAGAGTTATGTTATAGATATTTTGTTTAATTTCAAATGGTTAATGCGATAATCCAGTCGTTTTCGAGGTCTCTCTTGTTGAACGACNATAATCCAGTCATTTTCGAGGTCTCTCTTGTTGAACGACGTCATGGTTGAGATGAGCAGGTGATTCAAATGGTTAATGCGATAATCCAGTCATTTTCGAGTACTCTCTTGTTGAACGACATCATGGTTGATGAGCACTCGAGT
>NW_019657152.1:0-372 GCF_002806865.2 Cucurbita pepo subsp. pepo
GGCAAAACACCGAGTCGAAACTAAAACACCAGAAGTGAAAAGTGCAATAAAACGAGATCACAAGGATTACCAGAAATTCAAATCAATTGAGAATGAGGAAGAACAGAATTAAACAGGAGAACTTACAACAGGAGGCGCGAGATCGGAAGAGTGGGTGGAGAAGAAGGAGAAAGAGAGAAAGATGAAGAATGCAAGGGATAAGGCGGAGACGAGGACTCTGAAGGAGGAGATTCTTCTGAGAAAGGTCTGAAGAAGAGGATCTCCATTAGCAGCTCTTCCACCAATCCGCAGGTTCGCCATTTTCCTCTCTGAAGGAGAGAGACGGGCAGTAGAAGAAGAAGCAGAGAGAGATTTGGGAGAGAGAGAGAGAGA
>NW_019657153.1:0-372 GCF_002806865.2 Cucurbita pepo subsp. pepo
GATGGACCACTTCATTACAATTTCGAAGGATGAGATCTAGGGCTTGAGATTACCAAGGCTTCCTCAGTGCATACAAAAGAATTGTATGATGCTAAGAAGATGGACGTGTGCACTTGGATTAGATCCTATGGAACCTATAAGATTGTGATCCGGCTTTGATAGGTGGCTATTCCCTAGTAGTGAATTTTAAACCCTCGATAGAGTGAAACATCATAAACGATAGACGTGGTGGCTCTAGGAGCACCCTAGGAGTTGGAAACATTTTCATGGACAAAGAACTCAAGAGGTCCGTCGTCATGGTTCGGTAAACTTAACGAGAGGAAACGTAGCAACTTGGACAAGAAAATTGGACAAGAGGATGTCCTACTATTG
>NW_019657155.1:0-372 GCF_002806865.2 Cucurbita pepo subsp. pepo
ATCATTCCCCGCAAAAAATTTTAAAAACGTCGACAGTTACTTAGTTTATTTAGCACTTGCTTCAAACATCCTTGATTAGGATTTCCAAATTAGGGTTTCGATTTTAAGCACTCTATTCATAGTTTATACACTATGTTTCTACGACATTCTCTTCTAAGCCCTCAAGCCTGATCATTCCCCACAAAAATTTTAAAAAACATCTAGTATTACTCGGTTTTTTTTTTTATTTTGCACGTGCTTCAAACGTCCCGAAATAAGGTATCGATTTTAAGCAATCGTTTATTATTTATACACTCCTTTTGTTCGAAATTCTATTATAAGTCATGAAGCGTAATCATTCCCCAAAAAAATTTCTTAAATTGTCGCCTATTA
>NW_019657156.1:0-372 GCF_002806865.2 Cucurbita pepo subsp. pepo
TTCGATATTTGAGGATTTACCAATCTATTGGCACGACTAAAGGTATGGTTTTGATACTATGTTAGACGAACACGATTCTCCACAATCGTATAATATTGTCAACTTATAAGCTCTCATGACTTTGTTTTGGACTTCCCGAAAAAGTCTCGTACCAATGGAGAGAGTATTTTTTGATTATAAACTTTACCTGATGTGGGACTTTTATCGTCCAACAAAAACATGCTGATAATATTATAATAATAAAATTTTAATTATTAAAAATTAAGTTGAATATATTATAAAATATGATTGGAATTATTAAATTATTTTAGCAAAGTGAAAAATTATGCATTAAAATAATTTTTAAAACAAATATATTTTTTAAAGAACTTA
>NW_019657157.1:0-372 GCF_002806865.2 Cucurbita pepo subsp. pepo
ACTTGTTTGTGGCCCAAATATCGTAATCCAGCCTACTAATAGAAAAGATTAGTTAAGGGTTTTTACTTGACAATGGCCCAAACCCCGTAGTCCAGCCCAGCATTAAAAAGATTGAGATTTATGGGCTTTGACTTGAACGAGGCCCAAACAATCTAGTCCAGCCCAGCATTAACAGGGTTCAGTTTTATGGGCTTTGACTTGACTGAGGCCCAAATAACGTAGTCCAGCCCAACATTAAACCGCTTTGAGTTTTATTATGGGCTTTGCATTGAACGAGGCCCAAACATTGTAGTCCAGCTCAGAATTGAAAAACTTGAATTTTATAAGCTTTGACTTGGTCCAGCCCAGTATTAAAAGGCTTGCTTTTTAAGG
>NW_019657158.1:0-372 GCF_002806865.2 Cucurbita pepo subsp. pepo
AAAAAAGCTCATAACTCAATGATTCCCTACCAACTTCTTGAGACATTGCAGGGCTTGAAAGCAAAAGAAAAGCACAGAAGAATGAGCATAACATCAGTTGAAAAGAGAGCTTCTTCTCCATATTAAGGCCTTTCATTTGTTGTTAATGGAGATTTTGAGAACCAAACTTGGTGCCCTTTAATATAGCACTAAGTTGAAGCGTTTACGTATACAACTCTCAAACTTTGCACTAATAATTTGTTGTACCTCTACGTCTACAACTCAAAAGCCTGCGTTAGGTTTGGTAGCTTTAAATACATTCATGAACCCATTGATGACGAGAGTTTTGTAATAGTCTAAGCCCACCGCTAGTAAATATTGTTTGCTTTGATT
>NW_019657159.1:0-372 GCF_002806865.2 Cucurbita pepo subsp. pepo
GTAATGCGACAATCAGGGAGAATTTATAGATACTGATTGGGACTTCGCTTAAAGAGAAGTTACTTAGACGACCAGCATAGATCTGGAAATAGGTCACAATTAATAAATAAGAACCTATGGCTTAGACTCATTAGTTGAGGGAAAGATAATAAATAACATAAAGAGATCATTACAACCTCCAATGGACACGCTGACAGGATCATCCTGTCCAACACCGAATCCTTCCAAAGAATCTGCAAAAGAAATGTCTCCATTACAAGCTTCTCCAAGAGTTTCCCTACAAAAGTAAACATTTGCACAAACAATATAAATGAATAAATACTATCAAGAAAAAATGATAATATGTTACACGGACAAGGCGACAATATTATT
>NW_019657160.1:0-372 GCF_002806865.2 Cucurbita pepo subsp. pepo
AATATTATTTTATTTCATTTTATTTGCTCAAAAAAAGGGTTATTTTTTTATTTTTTTATTTTTTATTTTTCCTTTGGCCATATTTTTTCCGTTTTATTTTTAAAAAGGAAATTATTTTTAGAATAAAACCATTTTTATCCTTAACCGCCCAACTTTGAAAGCCTTACCATAATAAAAATAATAATAATAAATAAATAAATAACTTTTTTTTTAATCAAATTAAATTTTCTACCATTATTTAATTGAATAAGTTAATAACTCAACCCAACCTGAGTTATTAGTCACCCCGACCTTTGTTTCAAAAAAAAAAAAAAAAGTTTAAATTTGGTGCCCGACCATACGGGTTGAGTTATAGCTATCGTTGACTATCTT
>NW_019657161.1:0-372 GCF_002806865.2 Cucurbita pepo subsp. pepo
ATAACTTCAGCCTTGAGTTTAATAGCAACACTCTTTGTCCTATGTAGAATTCTCTGGGCCAAATTTTGTTGTCATGCCACATTTTTGTTTTTTCTTTGTACATCTTAGCATTTTCGTAGGCTAGGTACCTGAATTCTTCCAGCTCATTCAGTTGCATTCGCCTCAAGTCTCCATTTGTTGTATAGTCAAAATTTAACTTCTTTAATGCCCAAAATGCTTTATGTTCCAATTCCAGGGGGTAGATGACATGCCTTCCCAAAAACTAGCTTGTAAGGAGACATTCCTAAAGGGGTTTTGAAGGCTGTCCTGTATGCCCATAATGCATCATAAGGTTTCACCGACCAATCTTTCCTGTTGGGTTGTACCACCTTT
>NW_019657163.1:0-372 GCF_002806865.2 Cucurbita pepo subsp. pepo
AGACGATAGAAGAAGAAAGGCAGATGGATTTGGCTAGTGAGTGGGGTAGCAAAAGCACTCACAGGAAGTCTTGAGTGTCATTGATTTCACAATCTTCAAATTAAACCCGATCTTACCTGATAGAACAGAGAATGATAAAGCTATTGGTTTTGAATTTTAAGATTCCCATGGTCCTGTCGTGTAGCCTTTACAATCAATCTCTTCTTTACACATTCCCCCTGATATTTTTGGCAAATATCATTCTTGAAAGAAACAAATTTTAAATGAGCATCATGACCAAATATGACCTGTATCAGCCTTGTAATAGATACTTTTAGTAGTTATCTAACTTGCCAAAGAATGTCTATATAATGGAAAGATCCCAACAATGCA
>NW_019657164.1:0-372 GCF_002806865.2 Cucurbita pepo subsp. pepo
GTGGCTCTATTGGAGGAACTCTTTATTGAATTTGCTAGCTAATTCTCAGCTACAGCAATCTAAAACAATCTCAATGGATTCTGCTATGGTGGCAACCAGTGGGTGGGGGCTCCTCCATGGAACTTGATGATGGGTCCATCTAACTTAGGGGTACAGGACCGTTTGGAACTATACGAGTTGAATCTTAGGCTCAAGTGTTCTATAGGGACAAAGACGGATTTGTTTTGAATAGTACTTTTGGGTTCAAATCTTCCCATTGTTCTTTTGGCACTTATAAACTAGCTGACTTCACTGTGATATTGTCTCTTGAGTCATTCTGGTATCTGTAATCTATATGGTTCTGTTCTGTTTGCTCAATGAAAGGTAGGAATC
>NW_019657165.1:0-372 GCF_002806865.2 Cucurbita pepo subsp. pepo
TTTTAAATATTCTCACTCAAACTTATTTTTAAATTTTATAAACTAACGAATAAAAAATCCTTAAAAGAATTGAAAATTACTATATCTATTCTAATAAGATATATCTCTCTTCGGTGATTCGATCATAGAAACTTTATGATTAATGTGCTTTACTTAGAGCAATTCTATGTTGGTGATCTACTAAAAATCTTCTTGGAATGCATNATGTAAGGACTCGTGTTGGTTTGTGGGGATAGTTTTCACTTTAAAGAAGCGACGAGTATGTAATGTGACCATGTCATAAGGACATGTTGGGGTCATTAGATGTCAAATCCGGATTTCAAATCTTCTTTAAGACCTAACCCAGTGGTCAGTTTCACAACCCATAGCTTC
>NW_019657166.1:0-372 GCF_002806865.2 Cucurbita pepo subsp. pepo
AACAAGTTTGGAGAGCAAAAGTCGTTTTCAAGGAAGGAGAAAAGTTGAATATAGGAATATAACAGGTTTTCCTAACATTTTTATTAAGGTAATAGCTTCCTTGCCGAAAATCGCACATTCGAACCAAAATAAATACATAACATAATATCTTGTCATTTATAGAAATAAAATTAAAAATAAAATCTTAACCAAGTCANAAAATCTGAATAGTTACAAAATAAAACCGGAAACTAGACAAATATAATAATTGGGCTCAGTTTTGTGACTTTAATTAAAACATTGAAGAACATAAAGAGCTTATCTTCTATACATATCTGCCTTTAGACATAAACATCAAATTAGGATGAAGTTGTCTAAAGTTCATAAGTCATT
>NW_019657167.1:0-372 GCF_002806865.2 Cucurbita pepo subsp. pepo
TATACCCAACTACTTAAGCATGTCATACCATAAGCTGATCTATTCTTTATTAGATGCATTCATACATGATTTTGGTTTTATACTTTTATACTGAGATTGTGAGATCCCGGGGAGGAGAACAAAACATTCTTTGTAAGGGGTAGAAATCTCTCTCTATGAGGGGAAGCTCGAAAGGGAAAGCCCAAAGAGAACAATATCTGCCTGTGGTGTNCTGTGGTGTGCTTCGACATTACAAATGGTATTAGAGCCAGACACCGGAGGATGTGCCAACGAAGAGGCTGAGGCCCAAAGGGGGTGGACACCAAGTGGTGTGCCAGTAAGGACGCTGGGTCCCGAAGGGGGTGGATTGGGGGGTCCCACATCAATTGGAGA
>NW_019657168.1:0-372 GCF_002806865.2 Cucurbita pepo subsp. pepo
AGTTAATTTTCTATAACCTGATAACCAAAATCAAAATAAATTGGCAGGGAAGAAGAGATCTGATTCTGAATAATTAGACAAAAGAAAAGGAAATGATTGTGATAGGATAAATGAAAAAGAGATTTGAAATATGTCTTACAGTACTAACAAAGCAAGATCTTGTCACAATATCTCATTCTCAAAGGTGGGTTCTCAACTTTGGCCTCTTGTGAAGAAAGAGGAGGGTCGGCTGGTTTTGATATATTTGGCCACTCTCCTAGCTCAGCAAGAATCTTATCCAAATCATCTTCTTCTTGAGCAGTTCTTCCACTCTTCTTCATTTTCTTTNTTTGGCCACTCTCCTAGCTCAGCAAGAATCTTATCCAAATCATC
>NW_019657169.1:0-372 GCF_002806865.2 Cucurbita pepo subsp. pepo
TACATTGGTTCTTAATATCATGACATTGGACTACCAGTGTTTTTAATATCATGAAAGTATATTTCAAGATGTTTTTAGGCAAATTATGCCTACCACAGTGCAGGGTGAAGAGCACTTCTCCGAAGGCTCTGTCTCCATGGACTATGGTGGTGGAATTTTTCTGCTTTTATAACATATTGCTTTGCAATTTTATTCTTTTAAAAAATTATTATTTTTTGTTTTCTTTCTATTCAGATGACTCTAAGATTAAACAGTTTCTTTTTTGTTCGTTTGGGGGGAATGTGAAGAACTGAAATGGTAAATATTGAAGGTCTAGAAAAATAGTTNTTTCGAAACTACTGTAAACACCAACTTTTTTCCCTTTAGAGAATT
>NW_019657170.1:0-372 GCF_002806865.2 Cucurbita pepo subsp. pepo
AAGAAACATTTCTTACAAGGGTCTGAAAACTTCTCCATAGTTGATGCGGTTTAAAACAACGAGGGTGATAACGATAGGTAACGAACGAGAGAAGACAATATCAACTAATGATGGCCTTGGATTGTAACAAANGGAGTAGCTCAGTTGGTTAGAGCATTTGCCTTTTAACCACACAAGGTTGGAGGTTCAAAGCCCTCCTTCTAACGAAGTCGAACGAAGCATGGGTGTAGGTGCTCCCCCCTTTTAATATAATAGTTTCAATCATGGTAGGAAGTAGGAAGTTCTAATAACTAACTTGAACTTACAATAGAAGTTGAATAAGAATGAGACGTTTCAACCACTAGTAGATTCTATCCACTGTGTCTCGCGTTT
>NW_019657171.1:0-372 GCF_002806865.2 Cucurbita pepo subsp. pepo
CTTAACCTGAAACATAAGTGACTTAAGTATTTAAATAAATACTCTGTAATTGACCCAACTATTGGGGCGAATGTAATGATAGGACCTGTCTTTCCAGTCTATTTTCCTTCAGTACTATCCTAACGAGTAACTTGGACGTGTACCATATACTTACACACAACTCATACGTGCAAGTATGTACTTACCAGTCAGTTCGCACACCGCTGGGCCACTTTCCTTGTCGTGCGAGCATACTCTAGGAGNCGAATTAGGTTAAACATAATGTTTGTTTTCCTGCCTGACAGTCGTAGCATTATGATTAACATAATGAACGTTTTTCTGCTTGGTCAGTGTAGCATTATGATAACCATAATGATTGTTTTTCTGCCTCGT
>NW_019657172.1:0-372 GCF_002806865.2 Cucurbita pepo subsp. pepo
CCAAACAAATATTTCACCATTCTTTCTTTTTCCACAATATAATACTTACGATATCATAATATTACATCACATGGATATTGTGCGATCTCAACAATCTTCTAAAACCATTCGGGTAGTTCCTGCAAAAAAAAAAAAAAAAACATATGTTCTCAGTTACTCGTACAATAATTATTTAGATTTTAGTTAGCAATCTCTTCTCNATTAGCAATTTACTTGAGAGATTAGGATCAAAGTACAAGAAAAACCTTTCATGATTATAAATGATTATAATTATTTAACTTGTAAAAGATAAGTTTTGGAAGGGGTTAAACAATTATAAATGATTTTATGGAAATAATATTATAACAAACATATATAAACCTTTCATGATTT
>NW_019657173.1:0-372 GCF_002806865.2 Cucurbita pepo subsp. pepo
TCACTCATTAATCTTACTTACTCTGGGAGTGTTGTTTTTGAGATTCATAATATAATGTTTGTAGGCTTTAGTTGGGAAGGAGAGAGTATAAAAGAGAGGGAGGGGGAAGAAAACTGGAATTGTGCAGAGGAATTGGAATGGAGAGAGGAAGGGGTTGTGGGGTTGTTTTGGTTGTTGGAATTGTGTTGAGCTTGTATTTGGTTGAGGGGGTGANAGTGTGGGTACATCCAATGAATGGTCTGAGTTGGATGGAAGCCTGTTTGGAGGAGTTGGTGTAAGCGGAGGAAATGCGACTGTTAATGGTGGGAGAGATTCGGTTAAGCGTGGAATTACGAATGGTGGCGGGGGAGGAGGAGGAGGAGGAGGAGGAGG
>NW_019657174.1:0-372 GCF_002806865.2 Cucurbita pepo subsp. pepo
TCCACCCATTGAAGTGAGAAAAACATGTGATATTGGTGTATGGCATAGGTCAGAGGTGGGTCCCATCAAATTGTGTACTTTCTTTTCCATACATTATACTTTCTAGTTCTATAACTAAAAACACTCCCTTAAAAAAGACTAACTAGGTCACATGATCCCTAAATATCATGAATTTTAGAAAAACCTAGGTTCAAGACTCAAATCAGAATTCAAATTTTGGTTTTAGCCAATAGACAGATCATTCTTCTACATCCCTCATGACATAGTATGAATCTAACATTCTACAAAAAGAATATACATGTGATCATGGTGTATCGCATAGGTGGNAGATCATTCTTCTACATCCCTCATGACATAGTATGAATCTAACAT
>NW_019657175.1:0-372 GCF_002806865.2 Cucurbita pepo subsp. pepo
AGGCCGAATGTGAGAAGAAGATGCGAAGTGTTGCACACAGATCGAGGCAGAGAATTCATCTGCAAGCGAAAAGTGAGGTGGCAGAGACGGTTAAGCGCATTAAAGCGCGAGCAGAGGCCGAATGTGAGAAGAAGATGCGAAGTGTTGCACACAGANATGCGAAGTGTTGCACACAGACCGAGGCAGAGAATTCACCTCAGCAATATTCGTTAAGTACTGCAACGAGTTCGGAATAGGAATACAATGGCACCTAAACGGGCGCCAAACCTACTCCCCCCACATGTTCGGCTGCATCGCATACATGAAGGTAATGCGTCCCCACCCCTTGCCAAGCTCGATCCCGGGGGCAATTTTTGTTTTTCTTCTAAACGA
>NW_019657176.1:0-372 GCF_002806865.2 Cucurbita pepo subsp. pepo
ACGCCCACTCTTGACCGACGCCTCGTGCTCCTGAAAAAAAAGGAAAACATAGCAATGATGAGTATAAAGATTATACTCAAGTAAGCCACATACCGACGCCTCTCTTCGCATCTTAATTTAACAGGTTGCCACGATTTCCTATTTCGGTTCTAGGACATCTGGTCTTAATCTTGGTCCCTTGGGGCTTGCCCCTTGGGTTTCACTGGTTCTTCGTTCTTTCATTAAACGCCTAGAGGTTCTTTATGCCAAACTAATATGGTCGGTATCTCTCTATGAGGTGCTACCTCTACATGGCTATCTGGGACTACATGGTACCTANTCATCTAGTCCCCCTATGGGGGGCGCGACCCAACCCGTTCCTATGCAGCTAAT
>NW_019657177.1:0-372 GCF_002806865.2 Cucurbita pepo subsp. pepo
TTTTTTTTTTTTTTTTTTTTTTTTTTTTTTTTTTTTAAAGCCATTTTATAAAAAAATTACTTAAAAATATTATAAAAAATATAAAGGATGTTAGACAATAGAAATATGAATAAATATTTCAAATAGTATAAATATAAAAAAATCATAAAAATATTTAAATCAACAAATAAATATTTTTTAATTAGAAAATAAGTTTTTATTTTTTATTTTTTAATCATTAAATTTGAAATCCTATTTAGGAATGAGGTTTAAGACGTTGGTATAAGCATTACCATCTAAATTTTAAGAAAATATCGATGGACAATATAATAATAATAAAATAATAAAAAATATATATAATTGACGAATGTTTGTTATTATACGAGCAAAATA
>NW_019657178.1:0-372 GCF_002806865.2 Cucurbita pepo subsp. pepo
CTCCCCCAAAGTGTGGCTCCCCTTCCTCTTGGTCTTCCTTTGCCTTTTATATTGAGCATGAGTTCCCCCTTAGGGCCGAAAAGGAATAAGTTGTTCATTTCCTCATTGGGCTTTAGGGCTGAAAAGGAATAAGTTGTCCACATAGGATGTTCCTCATTGGGTAGTCAATGACCCACTTGGACTGCTGACGTGGATTTAAAATTTCCATGTCATNGAAATTTTACCACATAATTCAATTAAATATACAATTAAGATCGATTTATGCCAAATCATATTTTTTTCATGTTCAGCAGCAATAAACGATTTCATGTTCACTAAGTAGAATAAATGTGGAATAAATGAGAAAATGGTGAATAAGAGTGCAATATTAAC
>NW_019657179.1:0-372 GCF_002806865.2 Cucurbita pepo subsp. pepo
TTATTTTTTTCTATCAAGTTTTTGTTTTCTCTCAGATTCTCCAAAAAAAAGTACTCTACACAAAATGTGCCCCTTTAGGGTATGGAACCT
Source organism: Cucurbita pepo subsp. pepo (assembly GCF_002806865.2). NCBI lineage: Eukaryota > Viridiplantae > Streptophyta > Magnoliopsida > Cucurbitales > Cucurbitaceae > Cucurbita > Cucurbita pepo. The sequence goes on from NW_019657179.1 coordinate 91, forward strand.
CTTAAAGCACGCATGTCAATAACACTGCTCTCGGATGTGATGGTTGACGTAGTTGTTAACATATCATCAGAGAGTGAATCTTTATTAAGGCTCCATCCAAACACTCCATATAAACAAGCTGGATCCTNTATTAAGGCTCCATCCAAACACTCCATATAAACAAGCTGGATCCTCATAGAATCTGGATATTTCTCTTCCAGGTTTGAAAAAGGATTCAGTTGACATTTGAATATTTTTTTAAGGGAGAAATGAACATTTTGTGTTATACTCGGGGGGGGGGGG
>NW_019657180.1:0-371 GCF_002806865.2 Cucurbita pepo subsp. pepo
AAATGGAGAAGAGAAATGACTGACTTATTTTAGATCTAAAAGTTACAGTAATCGAATGTATTTCTCAACCAACCTTCTGTCTTACCAAGCTCTTCAAATAAAACAGGCCGTAGAAAATGATAAAAAAGGCCTCGAAGAAGCTTTTCTCGATCGACATTTTTTATCTTACTTTTTTCTTTAATAATGTTATAATTGTCGGTAACGAAAAAATAGTATTATTGTGAAACGGGGTACACGTGGCAATAAAAACTTACAGAAATATATTACAGAATAATGTGCAAAATTTACAGCCGTAAATTAAATAATAAATATATATAAAAATCCGTGAGGATTCTTCTGGGGAAAGGGTTTAAAAAAAAAAAAAAAAAAAA
>NW_019657181.1:0-371 GCF_002806865.2 Cucurbita pepo subsp. pepo
CTTCATGTCATAGCCCGACGTTGTCAGTGCAAGTTAAGTTAAGTATATAAACAACCTTCATAGAAGCCACGCCAATGATCGATGGGGTGATCGGGCAGCTAAGATCTCGACTGAGAAAGAAATGGCATGGAAATGGACTTCTCACAGGCTATGAATATGATTGTGGTTTGTGGACCCAATCTTGCAAAAAGTTATTAGGCCCCTGAAAAATATTATGGGTCAGCAACCTGATATTCGACAAAGCAACAGCACTTTTAAACCTCAAAAATGCATGTTTCTTTTCAGAGTTTGAAATGGTAATTTAGCTATCGAAAAACTTTATTATATAACCCCATCGTCTCCACTTCGTAGGAACTATGAGATCACTCCAA
>NW_019657182.1:0-371 GCF_002806865.2 Cucurbita pepo subsp. pepo
ATTTACTTTGCTACTCATGTAACCGCTTTTCATTATCAACCCTACATATCATAGGTGCTTGAGGCTCAACCTCTCCTAGATTCCAACTTATAGTTCTCATCATACTGTTATGGACATTGTTCTCAGATTCGCTAGTAGGATTTAGTTAGTGTCTCTTTAGTAGGTCCCATAACGTAAAAATTATAAAGAAGGGGGCAACCCTTATGCTTGCCAAAACTTATCTACCTATGTGGTCCTTTACTCTCCTCCGAACAAGATGATAATTAGCAAGTGGTTTAAGATCTTGTAATTGTACCTTACGACATTCACATAAAGCTCTAATTTGGTCGCTCTCTTTACGTTCTTTTTAGGTTCGTATATTTCATGGCCAA
>NW_019657183.1:0-371 GCF_002806865.2 Cucurbita pepo subsp. pepo
CCTTAAAAAGCAAGCCTTTTAATACTGGGCTGGACCAAGTCGAAGCTTATAAAAATCAAGTTTTTCAATTCTGAGCTGGACTACAATGTTTGGGCCTCGTTCAATTCAAAGCCCATAAAACTCAAAGCCGTTTAATTGTGGGCTGGACTACGTTATTTGGGCCTCGGTCAAGTCAAAGCCCATAAAACTGAACCCTGTTAATGCTGGGCTGGACTAGATTGTTTGGGCCTCGTTCAAGTCAAAGCCCATAAATCTCGATCTTTTTAATGCTGGGCTGGACTACGGGGTTTGGGCCATTGTCAAGTAAAAACCCTTAAAACTAATCTTTTTTATTAGTAGGCTGGATTACGATATTTGGGCCACAAACAAGT
>NW_019657184.1:0-371 GCF_002806865.2 Cucurbita pepo subsp. pepo
CCCAAATTAAAATTATTCAACAACTTCAACATAAAACATAAAAACCAACAAAGCTTTGAGGATCAATCCTTAAAAACCAAAGCTTAAGAACACTCCACACCAAATTCATCACTCAATTCCTCCACACAAGAACAAATCACGTGACGACGGAGCCTCCATCGTAACGAAGAGGAGGAGGCAGCGGAACAGCGCGGATTCGAGCATCGCTGACGAGGTATCGAATGACTTTGAAGAGTATCAAGGCTACTGAATTGACAAGGCTCTCAAAAATACGAGCCTTGATTCGACCCCGTCTCGGAGGAAGGCTAGAGATGTTCGCCTTTAAGCCCGTGGAAGGAGCTGCAGCCATGGCGGGCAGACGAAGAGGAAGA
>NW_019657185.1:0-371 GCF_002806865.2 Cucurbita pepo subsp. pepo
GCTTCAGAGATTCGTTCACTAATTGCATGGTAAGGTTTTTTCACCTACCTTCTCGCTTTGCCCAATATGACAATTGGCGCAATTTCACCGCCCTCGATCTCCGCCACATCCAGAGACTCCAGGTCGTCGGCGGCCTCACCAGCTTCAAAGACGCCACACCTGCCGCCACCGCCCCCGTCGCCTGCCGACTCAACCACCCTAGAACTCCCGGCATCTTCTACGGCGCAAACCCACTCGATGATTCCTTCTCCGCTTTGATTTTGGACATTTCCTTCGTAATTCTCCTCATTCATATCATCCATTTGCTCCTCCGCCCCTTCCACCAGCCCAAAATCGTCTCCCAAATCCTCGTCAGTATTTTTCCTATATTA
>NW_019657186.1:0-371 GCF_002806865.2 Cucurbita pepo subsp. pepo
ATATTTACAAAATTGTTGTCAAATATTTGATGCAAACAGATCGTTTATCATTTTAATATGAAGTTAAAGAAAGATGATGATAAGAAACCTCAAATGTTGGAAGCGTGTGATTATTATTAACTTTTGTAGGAGACAATTAATGCATAGATGAGACTTAACCTCTAATATACATTTAGGTAGAAAGTGGTATGATCATTGATTAGAAAACTAAAAGTTTTCTTGAAGTATCTAGTGACTAATGAGAAATTTTAATTTTATGTATGGAGATAAATATTTGATATTTACGTGATACACTAATTCTAATATAGTTTTAGAGAACCGATATTTAAATTAATTTTACAAGTATCGTATATACAAGTTGAATGTTTTTT
>NW_019657187.1:0-371 GCF_002806865.2 Cucurbita pepo subsp. pepo
TGTTGTTTGAAGCTTTGTTCAAGAAAAGCGGATTGTTCTTTAGAAAGTCGGAGCTTTTTCCGAGCAGACGCGTTTTCTTCATCGTCGCTGTTTCTTGACGACGATCTTTCCGTCTCCATTTCCATGTCTGATGATCTCTTGCTTCTTGTTCTTCCTCTTCCTCCTCCATTTCTGACCCCAAAATCCATTTGGAAAGACGTTACCGTACTGTTTGGAGACTTGTCTTCTGTCTCCTCCACCGGTATCATTTCCACGGCCGCCGCCAACGCCGGCGGCCGGTTTACGTCCAATACTTTGTCCGTACAACCCAATTCCGGCATCACTGCACAAATAGCACCAGAGATTCACCTCAAATTGACCCAATTCCCCAA
>NW_019657188.1:0-371 GCF_002806865.2 Cucurbita pepo subsp. pepo
AAGTTCATTCAGAGATTCATAAATCGCTCTTAAATTTGTGCAGTTATTGAGATACAAGTTTTAAAGGTTTAATACTGCATATTAATTTTAAAGTTCTTCAAGTTTTTTTTTCTTCTTCTTCCTTCGGTTTTAAGAGATTTCAACATGAGGTAGCTTGGAAGTTTTTTAAAGTTTGATAAGTGAAGGTCAAAGATAACAAGCTTACCAAAAGAAACAACTGAAGTAGGAATAATATACCATTCTTCTAGACTTGATGGCGCATAGGAGTCACGGATTTACTCTAATAAAAGTAGAGTAACTAAGATCATGAAGCTTCAACATTTTACAATCCTAACATAAATGGAAAAGGAACAAAAATAAAATAAAATAAA
>NW_019657189.1:0-371 GCF_002806865.2 Cucurbita pepo subsp. pepo
AGAATTTCAGGTATTATTTGTTTCCATCATGTAAATACATCTGTTAAAATAATATCAATAATCTACATTGAACTAACGACTATGGGTTTGCCTATCGGCGAATAAGGACCGATATAAATAATTTGATGAGAAACCAAATTTTGGTTGATAAAGAAAGACAATATAAATAATGAAGGCTTAAGAGGAATGGGTTCAAGCCATGGTGTCCTATTTAAGATTTAATATCCTACAAGTTTCTTTGACATCCAAATGTGGTTGGACTAGATAATTGTCTCGTTAGAATAGTCAAGGTGTGTACAAGTTGGTTGGGACTCTCGTGGATAATATATATATATAAAGTTATTGCGAGATCCCATATCGGTTGGGGAAGA
>NW_019657190.1:0-371 GCF_002806865.2 Cucurbita pepo subsp. pepo
GAATGACATATGACTTATAAATAAACTAAGAGCCTACAATTGTAACATCCTTATTTACCTATTAAAAATAAGGTGCCACTATATGCATGACACTAATGAAGACAGAAATCATCTATTTAAAATATTTCAGAACATTAATGCAACTATTCTAACCCTCGTTTCATGGACTTCATCGCGACGCCATCATCGGTATATGAGTGTCTTACATTTATTTGAAAAATAAGGATAGAAAACCGTCACCAAATATTTATTTTAATAAAAATTACTTAATATGGATAAGCAACCCAACTAAAAATAAAATTAAAAAAATCTATTAATTATTTAAATAAAAGTACATATAAATAAAATATTAAAGTTATTAAATAAGATTA
>NW_019657191.1:0-371 GCF_002806865.2 Cucurbita pepo subsp. pepo
GAAAACTCAAATCTACGCCAACTACAAAAGTTTGAAGTATGTCTTTACTCAGAAGGAACTGAACATGAGACAATGAAGGTGGTTGGAGCTAGTAAAAGACTACGACATTGACATCCAGTACCACCCTAGGAAGACTAATGTGGTTGCAGATGCCCTAAGTAGAAAGACAACCCATTTGTGGACATTAATCACGGCGGTAGTGGAAGGAATTAGAGCGTAGCTAGCCCAATTAAATGGTCCAACCTAAACTCCGACAAAGGATCATCGATGCTCAACTAGGAGACCCTGGGTTAAGAAAAATACTTAATGAGTTAGTGACAAAACCAGTTTATGGGTACTCTAAATCGTCTGATGACGGATTGCTGTACCAA
>NW_019657192.1:0-371 GCF_002806865.2 Cucurbita pepo subsp. pepo
ATTCATGGTCAATGCCGGAGTGGCATCCTTCACTCCCTGTACCCACATAAAAAGGCAAGCATTACTACAAGAAAAATGTCTTTTACTTCATTGACTGAAAACTAACACAATGCATCATAATAATTTAGATAGAACTGAAATACAGCATCTGAAAAAAGTTAAATCTGCAACAGGAAATCTNGATACATACAATGCCCAGCTAAACCATTTATTGCAATTTGACATTTTCCATTGAATGTACATGTAAAAGGCATCTGAAAGATGGTTAAGCGCCTCAAGCTTTTATTCTATGATTGTAATCAAAATCTTGATATGAAACAACAATCGAGCATTATGACTGCCAATGGAACCAATAGAAAGCTTACCTGAAG
>NW_019657193.1:0-371 GCF_002806865.2 Cucurbita pepo subsp. pepo
AAGCATCCTAGTTACTGCCAATATCGATTTTCTGTACAACAATTTAACGGATTTCTAACTCAATGGTAGTTTTGAAATATTAAGAAAACTCAAGGGTTACATTGCAACTTTTGAAAGAAAGTAGATATTTTTAGATAAGGGGCAAAGTTCAAGAGTATTTTTTACCGTTTAGCCTTAGNCAAAATACTCCTAAATTTTGCCCTTTGTTTCAAAAATACTTTTATTCTTTCAAAAATTGAAATTATCCTTGACTTGTGACAAAAAAATCAACATGGCAGTAAACCTACAACAATGTGGTGAATACTAGGACACTTGTCTAGATTAAGCCTAAAAGAATGACATTTCGTCACGTCAACGTTTTGTCCAATATT
>NW_019657194.1:0-371 GCF_002806865.2 Cucurbita pepo subsp. pepo
TGTTGCGAGCCTGCTCCTTAGATTTCTCTGGGTGCTTGGACGAACATCTACCTTTAATGGAGTTTTTCTACAACAATAGTTATCAAGCGACCATTCAGATGGCCCCATTTGAGGCACTGTATGGGAGTAGGTGTTGAACACCAATGTTTTGGGAAGAGGTAGGCACGCAGCAACTACTGGGACCAGAGTTGGTCCAGGTCACCAATGCAACGGTGTAGAAAATCAAGCAGAGAATACTCACCGCACAGAGCCGATAGAAAAGCTATGCAGATGTGTGTAGAAGGGACCNCGGAAGGAAAGGGAAATGGAGCCGAAGGTTCATAGGCCCCTTCGAGATTCTAAAAAGAGTTGGGGCTGTGGCTTACAGAATT
>NW_019657195.1:0-371 GCF_002806865.2 Cucurbita pepo subsp. pepo
TGGAAAAAAGTGTCAGAATCGCTTTATTCACACCCTTTATTTTAATTCAATTAAAAAATATATAATATATTATATTATAATTTATATCAAATTTGTAAAATAATAAAATTTACATCACTTCATAAATTTATCAATCAAAATTAGTTAATTTTAAATAATTTAATTAAAAACAAATAAACCTTAAGTGTTTAAGGTGATGTAACTAATGTTATGGTTTTAATTNATGTAACTAATGTTATGGTTTTAATTGCACTGTTCAATAATTTATTAATTAAGATGAAATAATTAATTGAAAAATAACAAAATTAAAATTAACAATTAATCAAACAATAACCACTAAATTTATTTCAAATAAAATAGTTACTAAATAA
>NW_019657196.1:0-371 GCF_002806865.2 Cucurbita pepo subsp. pepo
ATTTGTAGATAAGGTATGAACTACTACCCTAAGCATAATTTCGTAGATACGGTATGAATTAAGATAAAAAAATTTGACGGTTCAATTTCTTACTCGTAAAATGTTGAACTTAATAAAATGAAAATTTAGAGATCTATTAAACATTGTCTTAAGTTTACGGACCAAATAGATATAAAGTTGAATGTTTTTCGGGGACTAAACGTATAATTTAGATAACTTTAAATGTCCANAAATGTTACATCTTCCTTATATAACATTTAAATGCCCAATAAAAAATATTATTAAATTTATTATAATTTTACATTTTTTTAATAGAAATTATATTAGGAAAGGTAAATAGAGGGGTTATTTTAGTGTTACTTAAACCTGGA
>NW_019657197.1:0-371 GCF_002806865.2 Cucurbita pepo subsp. pepo
CTGGAATTTCAGGCGATCAGTTGTCGGAAACACTCGGCGTTATTAACGAAGTTTGCAGCTTCGACGACGGAGTAAATTCAAATACTCACGCATTCCGAAACGTGATTGAACATCTCAGCACGATGGCAGCGGATGGCGGTGCTCAATTGGTTGTNTTCACACTTTTTATCGATAAAGAACTAAAATTTTTGCATCCCAGGTTCGACCTATCGAGTATTTTATTTTTATAAACCTAACAACTTTGGGAGTGGTGATTTGAATTTTAATCTTTAATCCAAAATAAATGAGTTAGATTTGTTCCTCACAATTTAATGGAGCAGAATGAATCAAAATGGCCACTCGTGTAAGTTCTCCCATCCTATGGGAGGGGA
>NW_019657198.1:0-371 GCF_002806865.2 Cucurbita pepo subsp. pepo
ACGTGCGAGAAGTAATAAAGAAAGCAAAGGGAAGAGGAGTTGAGCAGGGAACAATGGGCATCCTAGGAATAGGAGTTTAGCAGTAGAGTAGAATAATTAGGAGTAGGAGTTTAGCAGTAGATAGAGTAGAAGTGAAGTAAAGGACTGCAGTTTAGCAGCAGAGTAGAGGTAGAGTATAAGAATTAGAAATTAGGAGTTTAGAACAGAGGAGGGAGCACAGACTCAGACAGAGTTTACAGTTCGAGAGTTAATTCATTAGCAGCAGCTTTATCAATAGAATAGGTGTAGGTGCAGGAGCTTATGCTCAGCTTAGTTACATAACATNAGAGTTCCTTCCAGCAGTCTCATTACATTAACATTAAGCCTCAAAT
>NW_019657199.1:0-371 GCF_002806865.2 Cucurbita pepo subsp. pepo
ACATGATTTGACTTGTTGGCAGGGTTAGAATAATTGTTGCATAATTACTGTCCTACTACTACAGGAGTGTGATCGACATTTGAGTCGTGATCTAACTTTAATTGCATTACNCACCTTCAAAGTTACAATTGAGATACAATCATTTAAATAAGAAGTGTTAGCACAAATGTTTGTAGAATTTTTTTACAGTGGGGTTTAAGTTGTATGCCACTTCATTTATAAATAAAATAAAGGAACTAACTTATTTATCTTAGAATTTGATGGTAAAATAAACATTAAGATCAATGTAACGACTCGAAATTTTCTACAAGGTCGCTACAGTATACGTACCATAAACATTGAACGCGGAAGACTTCATTTAAATTTCATAA
>NW_019657200.1:0-371 GCF_002806865.2 Cucurbita pepo subsp. pepo
AAAAAAAAAAAAAAAAAAAAAAAAAAAAAAAAAATTGAAAGGTTTGAAGAGTTAAAGAGAGTAGAATTCACTTTGGGATATATTCTTTGTTAGGCCATGTTCTTGCAATTATGAATTGTTTGTGTGTTGGATAACAGGGACCATGGCTTTACTTTGGATTGGGGAATATATAGATATATATGCCATTGTATGTGTTAAATCATAAAATGCCCATATTTGGTGCGCTCGGTGGAAGAAGCATACGAACAGATATCAAATATTTGTGTATTGTATTGTGCTTTGGACACGAGCTCTTGTGAACTTTGTGTTAGGATCGCACAACAACGCGCACACTCAATCTAGATGAACACAAAAAACAAGATAGAGAAAAT
>NW_019657201.1:0-371 GCF_002806865.2 Cucurbita pepo subsp. pepo
GGAGAGGATTCCACACCCTTATAAAGAATGTTTCGTTCTCTCTCGAACAGATATGGGATCTCACACGAACCCAGTCCTTCCATGTTCACTTCGTTTGTGTCGTGGTTCACTGAACCAATCTGGAAAAAATCACTAATTTTATCGGGTATCCTNGGAGCAAGAATTTCATTATCCAGAGCTTCCCGATCTAAGGTTTCTCTGCTCCCACCTATCGGTTCACTACAGGTTTACAAAAGGACATGGGATTTTTGTGTCTCGATCCTACCGCTCCGAAGAAAGCAGGGATAGGTGCAGTCGACAAATATATATATATAAAAAAAATATATATATTAGTATTAATCATATAAATTTGAATAAAGTCAATAATAATA
>NW_019657202.1:0-371 GCF_002806865.2 Cucurbita pepo subsp. pepo
CTTAATTCATTTCGCTCAGCCTCTTTGTAGGTTTGGAAGAAAGCATCTCTTTTTGAAGTGTTGGTAGTTGACATAAAATCGGCTTTCAAGAATTCTTTGTATTCTGGTCGTCGTAGCTTAATTAATATTTTTAATACATGTTAATACTAGTTCTACATACATATTTTTACATAATCCAAACATTTATCAATATTTCATCAATTTCTTTATGAAATGATGAAATAAGACAAAAAGTACATTAATAATTAAAAAACCAAATTAGTCAAGGTGCCAAAAGAAAAAATTGAGTCACTTCACAATCAAACTTGATCAAGGCTTGANCCACAATGAAACTTGATCAAGGCTTGATTGAATGACTCAGATGCAATCCA
>NW_019657203.1:0-371 GCF_002806865.2 Cucurbita pepo subsp. pepo
AATAAAATGAAATAAGAAAATAATATTCCATTACCAAGAATTGAACCCGGGTCTCCTAGGTAAAAGCTAGATATCCTAAACGTTGGACAACAATGGATTTTTGGTGTAGATGTCCTGAAGTCTTTTGTCAGATCGCTGAAGAGTTTTAGCATGATCTTTTGCTTAATGTCAGATCATGTGGCTTTTTCTTCACAAGAGTCAACATCAAACGTCAGGTCTTTTATTGGCAACCCATCAAGGGAAGAGTTGATTGCATCGATTCCATCAATGATCTTCCCATGAGTTTATGGTGCATGACCCATTTTTTATATCAACCTTCGAGNAAGAGTTGATTGCATCGATTCCATCAATGATCTTCCCATGAGTTTATG
>NW_019657204.1:0-371 GCF_002806865.2 Cucurbita pepo subsp. pepo
CAAATCTTCAATATTAAGCTCTCCCAACTAAGTTATCCCCTATAACATTGAAAATGAAAGTTCTGAAATTTTAAAAAGAAATAATCACTAAATTTAGATTAAATAGTCAAGTAATTTTAAAAAGAAATAATCACTAATTTTAGATTGAATATTTAGGTTATGAAAGTTAGTCGACTTGAATTAGGTGCGGTGAACGTGGATCAAACATGTGACTTTCAGATCTTCAGTGATGCTCTCACGTGACTTTCAGATCTTCAGTGACGCTCTCCAAACTGAGCTATCCCCGCTAACATTAAAAATAAAAATTCATCGGTTAAGATATTTTCNAGTTTATGCAACTTAGTCAACTTGAACGCTCTCCAAACTGAGTT
>NW_019657205.1:0-371 GCF_002806865.2 Cucurbita pepo subsp. pepo
AGGCTTGACTCCTTTTTCTTTTGGAGTTCTTTGTTCGATATATGAGGATTTACCAATCTATTGGTACGACTAAGTTTAGAGCATGGCTCTGATACCATGTTAGACGAACACGACTCTCCACAATGGTATGATATTGTCCACTTTGAGCATAAGCTCTCATGGCTTTGTTTTGGGTTTCCCCAAAAGGCCTAATACCAATGGAGTAAGTATTCCTCACTTATAAACCCATGANAACAACTAATAAAATAAAAAAATCGAGTGTTATATCACATGGAGGAAGGGATTCGAACTTACAACCTCTCAGAGGAAGTAAAAACGACTTAATAGTTGAGCTATGCTCGTGTTGTTAGCAACTAGTCAAATATTGAAAA
>NW_019657206.1:0-370 GCF_002806865.2 Cucurbita pepo subsp. pepo
GGCTGTTACGATCCGATTTTCGAGCTAGTCCATAGCATGAATTGCGACTACGATTGACTCTATGGTGTAAAATGACGGACGATTTTTTTGCAAAAATAGAAACAAAGAAAATTTAAAAAGTATAATAGTATCACCGAGACTCCACCTCATATCAAGAGGTAGTAACCAAGTATTACGAACCAGGCCTAGGGCAGATAGTGTAGCGCGTTGAGTTAATTAGGTCCCACTACGTAGGTAGAAACAGTCATGGGTCCCCTGAATAGGCTTGTTGTACTATAAAACTGCATTGGGAGGGATGAGGGACTATATGGGTAAACTGAGTAGTTGGCGACATACCGAGTTGCTCCTCCAAATATTGACAATATGGTTT
>NW_019657207.1:0-370 GCF_002806865.2 Cucurbita pepo subsp. pepo
TAGCAGACGCGTTTTAAAAACCTTGAGAGGAAGCCCGAAAAGGGAAGCCCAAAGACGACAATATCTACTAGTGGTGGGTTTGGGCCACTACCGAACTTCTCTAGCGAAATGGACCTAGCTGTTGTATATGTTTTATTTCAATTGTTGGTGACCCTGAATTTGAAATCTTTATAGATGCAATTTATCGAGGATGTCCTAAAACAATCTCGAGTTATTTGAGACTAAAAAAGCCATTAAAATGTGCCCTCAAGACATTAATTTTTGTGCAAAAGAAACTCATGGTCTATTACTTTCTAGACGCAATTAATAAAAGCAAGAGAGCAGCAACAGCATCAACAGCATCAACAACACCAGCAACAGCAGCAGCAGC
>NW_019657208.1:0-370 GCF_002806865.2 Cucurbita pepo subsp. pepo
CACAGAATGGCTGGACTATGAACAATGTTACTCGATGAATGCATGAAACAATGAGTTGATCATGAGTTTATAAGGAATACATCTCCCTCCATTGGTACAAGGCCTTTTATGTAATGTCAGAGTTAGATGAATTCTAACACAGATAATTCAGACAAAAGCAGTGTTTTGAACAATGATTTGCAAACCATTCTTCTTTTTAGAGGAAGAAACATGGACAAGGATGCGTTATAGACGTATTCAACAATGAATTTTCTTCCAAGTGTGTCCCTACTTGCCAAAGATTTTAATGAAGTAATAACTAAGAATAATTGGATACTCCAAATAACAAGTTCAGAGCATGTTCGAGTAATATCAATGTCCAATCCTGACA
>NW_019657209.1:0-370 GCF_002806865.2 Cucurbita pepo subsp. pepo
TTACCACACAAATCTCATCCAATTTTTATATTGGTGAGATAGTTTTAACTATTCTGGTTAACTATTGTGGTTGTTCTGTGTTTAGTTTGATATTAACTACAATCCTCCCAATATTTTTCAAATGATCGAACAATGTCATTGGCTACTATAATAGAATTGTGTTATCTGAATGTTCTCCACCTCAAAACATGTTTATTCATGGTTTATTACTAACCAATTACTCGAGTGCACGTCTCATTTGTTTGAGATCAAACTTATTATGAATACATGTTTTGATCTATTTAAATATATATTTTTTTCTTAATTACTTCAAATATATTTTACTGTAGGCATAAAATAAAATGCTACCATTTGTGATGCTAGTTTCAAA
>NW_019657210.1:0-370 GCF_002806865.2 Cucurbita pepo subsp. pepo
GATTTGTCAGTGAATTTCTAAAATAGTCCGGACGTACCTTTGTCCCTCTGTGAGCATATCTAAGACTTCCACCACCATGGAATAACTTTCGAGATAGGAGGCGGATCTTTGCTCTTGTGAGCGCACTGACTGGCAATAAACAATATGATTTCGTTACTTGTAATTCTAATTTCATCCTTGAAAAATTATAAATAAAAAAAATTGTAAACCATCAACCTTTGTTTTATTAAAGAAAAAGAACTAAGTACAAATTAACGAAAAAATTATATGATTGATTTAATAGTTGATTATGTGTAATCACATAGTTCAATCACATAAAAATATTGACCATGATATATCCCTTCGTATGAAACTTAGAGAAAGGTAGGAT
>NW_019657211.1:0-370 GCF_002806865.2 Cucurbita pepo subsp. pepo
ACTGCGTAGTATCTGAATAGACATGAAATAAAGGTGTTCTTAGTTTCATAGCAATTACCTGGATCATAAGCAAAGTAGCAACACATGAAGTGATTAGATTTGAAGGAATTCCTCCATAATCTTTATCGGAACGTCTCGATCTTGGACTGATTAGATCACTAGTAGAAAGGTGTTCCAATGAGCATAATTGGTTAAAGGGGCCCAAACTGTCATTTATATACTCTTGAGACTTGCTTAAAGGTTTCTGATACTCAAACGACTCAAAAGAATGCAGGGCACCACAAACAATTGTCAGAGGATCATCACCTTGGCTCGTGCTCAACATGACCTGAACAAAATGGTATCATGAAATCTCTCTTCACAAATACTC
>NW_019657212.1:0-370 GCF_002806865.2 Cucurbita pepo subsp. pepo
GTTTTTTAGCATGTAGTTCAAACGCCACAGATTATGGTTTCGGAAAAAGGGTTTCGATTTTAAGCACTCTTTTACTATTTTTAACGCTCCGTTTCTTCGACATTCTATTCTAAATCATCAAGCCTAATCATTCGCAACAAAAGTTTCAAAAGACTCGGCCGCGACTCATTTTTTTCCGCACGTACTTCAAACGTCCCAGATTGGGGTTCGACTTTAATCACTCTTTTACGTTTTGATGCACTCTGTTTGTTCGAAATTGTATTCTAAATCCTCGTACCTTATCATTCCCCACAAAAGTTTGTAAAATCGTCGACCGAGAGTCGGTATTCTCAGCACGTACTTCAAACTTCACATATTAGGGTTTCCGAAT
>NW_019657213.1:0-370 GCF_002806865.2 Cucurbita pepo subsp. pepo
CATGATTTGGAATGATTTACTTTTACAATGAGAGAGATGTTTGGTGCATATTGAGTGAAAGAAGGGAAGTTTTCTCCCTAAAATACCAACATTTGAATGTGGCACCAAGCATCACCAATCACCTTTTCCCCAAAAAGCTAGGGTTCATAGGATTGTTCATTGATGTCCCATTCATTTTCCTTTTAAAAAGAGCTATGAATTCAAGAACTAAGCTACAAAATAATGACGTGTAGAGTATAGAAGACAACCAAATTAGTAGCTCGAATTTGAGATCGTGCTTAGCACACAAACGAGCGAAAAGTTAGGAAGATCGGGCAAAAGGGTCGGAATATTCTATGAAATTGTCTCCATATTTGAGAAATTCAAGGAA
>NW_019657214.1:0-370 GCF_002806865.2 Cucurbita pepo subsp. pepo
ACAACATTAGATTACAAAATTTGTTCTCCTTCAAGGTCTAACACAGCAAGCTCACTAAGGTATCTAATTGATGAAGGTAGCTCCTTTATGGCCGTCAAATCCAAATCCAAAAACTTTTCAGATTTCATGTTTTCAACAATTTATGGAAACTTTTCGGGCTTAGAACATCCCGATAGTTTTAAATATACAATGGACTTTAACGTGAGATAGCTTGGAAGCTTTTTAAGTGAAGTGCATTTTGTAAGGTCTAAGAAGACTATCTAAACCTCTAATAGACTTGAGAATCACTCTTAAATTTGTGTAGTTACCAAGATATAATTTTTTAAGGTTCAAAATTTTAAGAGACTTCAACACGAGATAACTTGGAAGC
>NW_019657215.1:0-370 GCF_002806865.2 Cucurbita pepo subsp. pepo
AAAGCTGCGCCGAAGAAGCAGCCGGCGAAGCAGTCCTTCGACAAAGAGTTGCAGGAAATGCAGGACATGCTTCAACAGTTGAGGCTCGATAAGGAGAAGACTGAGGAGCTTTTGAAAGCCAAAGATGAGATGCTTAAGCAGAAGGATGAAGAACTTAAGACGAGAGATATGGAGCAGGAAAAGCTCCAGATCGAATTTAAGAAGTTGCAGAAGTTGAAGGAGTTCAAACCTACTATGGTTCGTTTCTTAATCTCTTGTGTCTCGTGTTTCTTTCAGATTCTTGCTTACTGAGAAGAAATGAACAAAAAATGTTAGTAAATCCGAGATGGATCGTCGGATCTCTTTAGGTTTTCGTTTCTAATTGTTGAAA
>NW_019657216.1:0-370 GCF_002806865.2 Cucurbita pepo subsp. pepo
AAAGGCAATCAATTAACTTCAAAAGTATATTTATCAGCCCAAGAAACTTATATTTTTTTATATGCTTTTTAAAAAATATAAATTATTATACTCATAAAATTATTCAATTGAGATCGCATTATGGTATGGGATGGTCCCCTATTGATGAATTAAATCACTCAACGAATTAAGTCACTCGATTAACAATTGAACAACCAAGGTCAGGAATGAAATTTTATTCAAACAAAATTCTAACTTCTAAAACCATATAAACAATTCTACTGATGAATTAAATCACTCAATCCAAAGTAATTTCACCGCTATTGATTAGGCAAAGAAAGATTATTTGGTTTAAAAAGAAGGGCGGGGAAATGGTTTAGCTCGGTTAACA
>NW_019657217.1:0-370 GCF_002806865.2 Cucurbita pepo subsp. pepo
GTCGTTAGCCTCATGAATTTAAAACTCGTATGCTAGGGAGATGTTTCCACACTCTTATAAGGGATGTTTCGTTCCCTCTCCAACTAATGTAGGATCTCACAAACGGTTTGACCGGACTTAAAATTGGAAGACTTATTAAAACTTTTTACGAGGGTGATAAATAAATACGTATAGAAACCGTGATATTAACCCTATTTTTCATGATAAGATCGAAAACCCCTTTAACTAAGCGGTGATAGACATGGGTAAGAAAGGTTAGTGAAAGATACTCGATAAAGTTTCAATCTTTTTCGCTTCAAACAACGTTAAAGAGCTTAAAAGGAATAGTCTACGAGCGTACGATAATTATCTGTAAGCTATAATACGTGAG
>NW_019657218.1:0-370 GCF_002806865.2 Cucurbita pepo subsp. pepo
TATTATAAATGTAATTCAACTAAAATAAAGGGAAAATATATGAGTTATAATATAAGCTTTTTTTAGGAGTATTTATCATAATTTGAGAGAAAATTAAAATAAAATATTTAATTTTTTTTAATTATATGGATTAAAATGCAACCAAATTTAATTACATATATTAAATATATTCTTAATTTAATAATTTATAATAATACTACAAATTCGAATTTCTAACATGATTTATGTTTAAATTAATCTAATTATATTTAGGTTGACTTTTCAATAATTTTTTAAATATTTTATTTATGAAAATGAAGGAAATCCTCGTTTTAAGTGTAGCAATGAATTCTATTTAATTTGAAAATATGGTTGGAAATGAAAAAAAAAA
>NW_019657219.1:0-370 GCF_002806865.2 Cucurbita pepo subsp. pepo
CTTCTGTAAAGTTCGAGATGTCAAGACTCGAGAACTTCATCTTCAACTTCAAAAAGTACTTTTGACGTACTAATACAATGACAAAAGAAAACCCTAAAATTAATCACTCGCAAACCTAAACATAACTCAACGATTTTGGGTCGTGTATGCTTGTCAGAAGTACAAATCTAATCCTCTTTTGAACGTAAAAATTATTCAAATTTAACTAGAAAGAAGGTAATATTGATTGAGAATGAACCTGAAGGCCAGTCTGAAAATCAGTTAAAATGGTGGGTATTGCTTGATCCAGAGGAGTTTTGGAGTAAAATGCAGCAGTAAGGTCATTCTGACCTATATCAAACATGTAAACCCCCTTCTTGAACGACTTTTC
>NW_019657220.1:0-370 GCF_002806865.2 Cucurbita pepo subsp. pepo
TATATATATCAAAATTTAAAAAATAAAATAAATAAAAATAAAAAATTAATTAATGATTTAGCTTTCAAATCAATTATATTAATTTTTTTTTATAATTTTTTTAAAATTTTTATTTAGATTTTACTTTATATTACTATTTTTATAATTTCACTTAATATTCTTATTTAAAAATTGTATTTTTTTTATATATGTTTTATTTTTTAAAGAAAATATTTGAATTTTTTGATAAATTTTAAGAACAAATATATATTTTTTTAAATTTTTTAAAATTTGACTTAATTTTTAAAAAAATAGAGAAGTAAATTTAATTTTATATAATAAAAAAATTTAAAAATTTAAAAATTAAAGCTCTATCGAATAATCATTTAAT
>NW_019657221.1:0-370 GCF_002806865.2 Cucurbita pepo subsp. pepo
CCACATCAATTGGAGAAAGAACGGGTGCCAGCGAGGACACACAGAGCCCTGAAGGGGGGTGGATTGGGAGATCCCACATCAGTTCCGGAGGAGAACAAAACACCCTTTATGAGGTGTGGAGCCCTCTCCATAGCATACACCTTTTAAAAACCTTGAGGGAAAGTCCAAAGAAGCCAATATCTACTCGGGATGGACCTAGGCCGTTACACTACAAGTACCCAAGTACATACACGAAAACGCCAAAATATTCATCAAAACTACCCACGAACTTAAATTTAGGAACGTGAGCTATGTGTACTAAAAATTACTCAATTATATTTTAGAAAGAAGTAGGTATCTATTATCTCAATCCTTCGGTTTTCGACACGTG
>NW_019657222.1:0-370 GCF_002806865.2 Cucurbita pepo subsp. pepo
TCCCTTCATATATTAATACCAAAATTATGCATTCCAATGCATAAAGGTGAAGGGGAGCACGCAACAAACCCTAACTCCAACACATATCAACAAAATCCCTAACTCCACTAATTTCTTCTCTTATCTAGAAGAAATATCTTGTAAGTTTCTATGCAGTTTCTGAGGAGATCTATAATTTCCAAGCCATTGTGCCTTTTCTATCTCATACTAATATGTCAATCTCTTTCTATGTTCTTCTATTTCTTGTTTGCATTTGGTTTCAAGCATGCCATTCACGGGCTCTTCAATTGGCTGATATCAAATTTCAGAAGAAACTTCAAGCTCCTATTAAGGTTGGTACCTAAACTATGCAAAAACTATGAATTTGGTA
>NW_019657223.1:0-370 GCF_002806865.2 Cucurbita pepo subsp. pepo
ATTTTTGGAATCATCAAACATAGGCTCCAAGCAAAGTTACAAAAAGGAGGCATTTTTAATGGAGGGTGGAAGACATGTTGAAAGCATGTTTGATACAAAATTTGTAGGGTTTGGAGCAAAAAAAGAAAAGCAAGTGGCCAAACAATGAATGCGAAGGCCCTCACAGCCATTGGTTTTGTTGAATAAAGCTCTCTCTTTGGCTGGTGGGAAAGACCCATGTGACATTGTTTAGTGACCTTTGTGAGAATTTATTCCAAATGTTCGGTAGGGAGGGAGTTGAGAACAAGGCCACCATTAAAACTCATCCATTCTTGTTGCTCCAACTATATACTTAGAGGGTTTTGATTATTCAATTCAGGACACCTGGTCG
>NW_019657224.1:0-370 GCF_002806865.2 Cucurbita pepo subsp. pepo
CTTTCGTCCAACTACCGTGGTTGGGGATTGAACCCAAACTGTCGGCATGACAGGCTCACCGCTGTCCAATTTCGAGTATCGTCAAAACTACGGATATAAAATTAAAATCGCCGTTGCCGGGGACCGAACCAAGGTTCACCGCTGTCCAATTTCGAATAACGTCAAAACTACGGAAAACAAAATAAAAATCGCGCCGTTGCCGGGGATCGAACCCGGGTCACCTGTGTGACAGGCAGGAATACTCACCACTATACTACAATGACTCATAAAAGATAAGTTGTTTGTTAACGATCCAGATTTTACCAATCGTCTTTAGAAAGGGTTATCCGTCGTTAACAATCTAGATTTTATCAGTCGAAGATTCGGAACA
>NW_019657226.1:0-370 GCF_002806865.2 Cucurbita pepo subsp. pepo
TGTAATTGACTTTTTCTTTTTTTGGGTAGTCTTTCACATTATAACTTAACTCTTCCATTTTATTGAACTTTTCAAGTACGTATTGAACCAATTTTAGGTGTTAGAAGATATCAAAGAGGTTAAGTTTCAAATTTTATACTTAAAATTTTTTCTAAATACCTTTACTTCTCAAAGTCTTCATCAACTATGCTAAATATTTTGTATACTTAAATTTTTTTCTAAATACCTTTATTTCTTGTTCCTTACTCTGAGGTGAATAGGAAGTAAGTAAAGGGGAAGAAAAATGTGGAATAATAAAGTTGCAGAAGTCATGAAGACTTACGAAAGAAGAGGTAGAGATGGCTTAACTCTCTACACTCAAAGATTGGTG
>NW_019657227.1:0-370 GCF_002806865.2 Cucurbita pepo subsp. pepo
TGTGAGATCCCACATCGGTTGGGGAGGAGAACAAAGCATTTCTTATAAGGGTGTAGAAACCGCTCCATAGTAGAAGTGTTTTAAAACTGTGAGGTTGACGGTGATAGGTAACGGGCCAAAGTGGACAATATCTACTTGTGGTGACTTCGGGCTGTTACAAATACTATCAAAGCCAGACACGAGGCGGTGTGCCAGCAAGGACGCTGGCCTCAAAGGGGGTGGACTGAGGGGTCCTACATCAATTGGAGAAGTAAACGAGTGCCGGCGAGGACACTAGGCCCTAAAAGGGGGTGGATTGTGAGATCCCACGTCGGTCGGGGAGGAGAACTAAACATTCTTTATAAGGGTGTGGAAATCTCTCCCTAGCAAA
>NW_019657228.1:0-370 GCF_002806865.2 Cucurbita pepo subsp. pepo
TCCATGAGGAAGTTGAAAAGGTGTAGAAAGATGCATGTGGCGGAAGAGAAGAAGAAAACTTGAAGTCAAATCTCCAGTAATTCTATCAAATAGTTTCGATCCATTATAGTAGCTCGAGAGCGAGAGAAATACCGTGCTGGAGAAGCGGCTACCGAGCGTTTGAAATGGGTGGAAGAAGACCTGAGAGAGGGAACTGGCGTCGACGACGGTGGAATCGACGAATCCTCTGGGTTCGGAGTTAATTGGTTAAAATCACATCTTCCTGCATGCTTTAAAGTTGAATGCTCGATATAATTTTAGGGTATTTATATAACCATGCTTTCTATAAATTATCTAACCTTATGAAGTAATTACATTATTCTTTTTTATT
>NW_019657229.1:0-370 GCF_002806865.2 Cucurbita pepo subsp. pepo
AGATTGTAAAAAATAAGATAGAAGATCACAAATATGCAAAAAAAATATGATAGAAGATCACAAATGTGTGGTCTACATTATCTAGCATCTACTATAAATACCCTTCATCTCCACCAAGTTTTCACCCCCAAGATTTTCATCCAAGAAAAGAAAAGTGTAGTAGTGTCGTAGATAGTGTCTTGTAATATCTTCTTGATTGGTCTTAATAAAAAGTGTGAGTGTTTCCACAGAGAGTTGTGTTCTATGGGTTGTTATATCAGAGCAAGGTTGATATAGGTTGTCTGATCTTTTAAAATTTTTAGTTTACTCTATAGTTGTAGCTCTGCTTGATTTTCCACATCTGACACAATCTCTTGAGATTATTAGTGAG
>NW_019657230.1:0-370 GCF_002806865.2 Cucurbita pepo subsp. pepo
CAAACCTGCATTTGATCAACTCAGTTGGACAAGCTAGAAGAGACACAGCAGTGCCAGCGCCAGCCCCACAAATCACTTGTTGGTGAACTTGAAGGGAGGCACCAGGATAAGGCCTAAAGAAGGACTCTATTTGTCCTCTTACACTGAAGAGAACAGCATTCAACGCAGCAACTGTAGCCAATGGAGCTCCCATACCTTTGTACAAACCTCTTGGGCCTTCTGAAGCTAATGTTTGTCTGACAGCATCCATTGCTCCAGAAAACTTGGGAACTTGGCCAGGAAGTGGTGCAGGTTGGCTTTGGAGCTTCACCTTAATTGTATCAAATGGATGCCCACATATCAATTGAGCTGCTCCCCCAGCAGTCCCAGC
>NW_019657231.1:0-370 GCF_002806865.2 Cucurbita pepo subsp. pepo
ACTGATCCAGCCAACTAAGAATTTCATTCTCAATCTTCACTTCACCGTACCAATTGAGGCTTTGCGCAACCTCAACTTTCACATGTCAACACATTTTGTCTACATGTTTGCTGGATTCTTTACACCCTCTATCTTCTCCAAGCACATCACCATCTTCCACTAACCTCCGAGTGAAATGGTATCGCCTTTTGTGTTTTGTCCTTGAATGATAGACCAGGTTCCTCACCAACTGCATGTCACTCTAACTTTCCACCTGAAGAATCTTCTTGCACTTCTTCTTGCGTAATTCTTCTAGATAGTCTGTCATCCATATCNATGAAAGAGCAACTCATGTCTGAAGCCTAGACATCCTATCATCCATTTCTTTCTC
>NW_019657232.1:0-370 GCF_002806865.2 Cucurbita pepo subsp. pepo
AGTATTCCTTTAGAAGAGTATGAAAACCTCTCCCTAGTAGATGCGTTTTAAAACCATGAGGCTGACGACAATATGTAACAAGCCAAAGCGGACAATATCTACTAGCGATGGACTTGGGTTGTAATACACTCGAAATCCCACATTAGTTGGAGAGGGGAGCTAAGTATTCCTTTAGAATGGTATGAAAACCTCTCTCTAGTAGACGCGTTTTAAANTGATACGTAATAAGCGAAAGCGGACAATATCTACTAGCGGTGGACTTAAGTTGTGACACACTCGAAATCTATTGACGGGCAAAAAAGCAAAAGCCAAATCATGTCACTATATACTACGAATCTTTTCGTCTCTAAGGAGCAGAAATCAATCTTCA
>NW_019657233.1:0-370 GCF_002806865.2 Cucurbita pepo subsp. pepo
GCGAGCTCGAAGAAGTGGCCGAACTGCATGCCATCAGTGCACATGAACCAAACACCTTCGCCGAAGCAGAAAGGAACCCATGCTAGCTGAAGGCAGTGCAGGAGGAGATGACATCCATCACCGAGAACCAAACGTGGAGTCTGGAGGATATGCCACCGAGATACTAATTCATAAGGCTCAAATGGGTCTTCAAACTGAAGCACAACGAAAAAGTAGAAGTATTTGCTTCAGTGGCAAGGTTAGAATTCGTCCGTCTTTTGCTGGGAATGCTGGCACATTACTCTTGGGAGGTTCACCATATGGACGTGAAGTCTNTAGAAGTATTTGCTTCAGTGGCAAGGTTAGAATTCGTCCGTCTTTTGCTGGGAAT
>NW_019657235.1:0-370 GCF_002806865.2 Cucurbita pepo subsp. pepo
GCAGCTTAGATTGATTGGTAAATCTATTGAGGGAGATTCGGACAAAGTCAGAGTTGGACTAATACTTCTAGTAGCGATCAAAGAATGCCTTCTGGACAAGGGACTTTCCTATTCAAACTAAACTATCAACCAAGAGATCAGGCTAGAATTAGATTATCTCTTATGACCAAACATCTACAGACAAGATTTGAAATCTTGTTGTAAATTGAGTCACTCCACCATCGAACTTGATCAAGGCTTGATTGAATGACAAAGATGACAAAGATGATACTCGAATTTCTAAGGGTAAAAGTCTCAATTTGATATCTCAATTCANTTGAATGACAAAGATGACAAAGATGATACTCGAATTTCTAAGGGTAAAAGTCTC
>NW_019657236.1:0-370 GCF_002806865.2 Cucurbita pepo subsp. pepo
CAACTGAAGATAGCTAGCTGCGATGCCTTTGGAAATAGAATCTTGAACTCATGGCCATCATCTGTACAACTATAGGCTCTGTGTTGTTCTTTGCTAGGATTTAAGTGCAGTCTCTTCTTTCAGAATGGAAATTCACTGATATTGGCAACATATATCTTTTGGGATTTTGCTTTTACATGGGTCAAAAGCAATTATGAGAGGATTTTAACCATTTTATTTGCTGTAAAGCTGATTAATTCATTGATTTTATCTAAAATCACTTCTTCAGTCTCCTTTGAAAAACAGCTTTAATTAAAATTTCTCATATTCTGCGACTAAAATTTTNGACATTGATTGCTTGAATATGGTAGAGAGCATCAATGTTAATCTA
>NW_019657237.1:0-370 GCF_002806865.2 Cucurbita pepo subsp. pepo
ACTAGAGGCAGTTGACAGTCATCTCTGGCAGAATTGAGAAACTTTTCCCCTTTTGCACTGACACTGTTGTTAAGAAGGAATGGTTATTATGATTCTCAGTTTCAAATTCAGATAATTCGGAGAAAATGGGATTAAGTAACTGTAACAGCCCAAGCCCACCGCTAGTAGATATTGTCTTCTTTGGGTTTTCCCTTCCGGGCTTCCCCTCAAGGTTTTAAAACGCGTTAGGGAGAGGTTTTCACACCNCAACGTGGGATCTCACGATCCACCTCCCTTGGGGGTCTAGTGTCCTCGCTGGCACACCATCCAGTGACTGACTCTGATACCATCTGTAACGACCCAAGCCCACCGCTAGCAGATATTGTCCTCT
>NW_019657238.1:0-370 GCF_002806865.2 Cucurbita pepo subsp. pepo
AAAGCAGATTTCTTGCGACTAAAATTCTCTCACATGGCTTAGACAAATAAGAGATGAAACCTTTAAAAAAAAAATCTAAAAAAGAGACGAAGGAGAGATGTAGAGGGCGGTTTGTGACCATCCNGCGGTTTGTGACCATCCAATTTTCTAGTGATGGAGGCCGAGCAGCATAAGTGTATATGCTTCAACTTCACCTGTCACTCGTGTCGATTATACATGTCAGCACTTGCCACATCATATTCGTAAACCTTTAGCTTAAGAAATATCGTTCATATAAACTTAACAAATCTATTAAATATAAAGTTAATATGAGTAAATGAATAATGTACGAAGAGGGGCACCATGTGTGGCTGTTGGGCATGGAAAATGA
>NW_019657239.1:0-370 GCF_002806865.2 Cucurbita pepo subsp. pepo
AAAATTAATACGCCATGTGCTCCTATATTGTTACACAATATTTTGTGGATATTAACAAAATAGTGCCACTTAAGATTAGGGTAATCAAAAAAAGATTGGGATAACACACTTATCATTTGTCTACTTACCCAACTATAGTGAAACATGTAGTAATTTTGTGAGATTAAAAATCTTACTTTTATGTTAAATTTTATCTTTAATTTTTTNTGTGACGTGTCACCACGTATTTCGTTCCTAATAAAATAAATGAATTTAAAAGTATGATTATTATTTTCTTCCCCAGTTATTTGGGGGTAAATGGAAAGTCATAGGGGTGAGGAAAATTGAAATATGACAGATACCAACAATTTGGTTAACTCGGTGCATCCCC
>NW_019657240.1:0-370 GCF_002806865.2 Cucurbita pepo subsp. pepo
GATCCGTTTTCTTGGATTTTAAATTTATCTATAATCTTGTTGCAAACAAAAAATAATTTTGCTAGATAGAGGTAAATTTTGTTGTGGTTTGATTTTAAAATTCTACCTATAAAAGAAGTTGAAAACATCTGGGGAGATTGTGAGTTTCTAATAAAGTCTCTCTTCTCTCCTCTGTCTTGTACTAATCAACCAATCATTTGCATGGACTCAAAAGTTCAATTACCTATAAAAGAAGTTGAAAACACCTTGTGAAAGTCTGTAAGCATACTACGACCTCTAGCTTTGCNAAGAAGTTGAAAACACCTTGTGAAAGTCTATAAGCATACTATGACTTCTAGCTTTGCAAAATCCAGCGTTGTTGACGCTTATC
>NW_019657241.1:0-370 GCF_002806865.2 Cucurbita pepo subsp. pepo
GTTGCCCATTCAACCCCATCTTTTTGCCTCTACTAACTTTTCGAAGCTCTCCAATTTAAGGTCTGACTTCCTTCTCTTTTAATGTTTTTCCATTTTAGATTTCTTCTTTCTCATTCACTCTTTGTTCTCATCTATTTATCAATTGTCACCCTCTCCTATTGCTTTTGCCTTGATGAAGTCCCGTTTCACTAAGCACCAAGAACCGTTGCTGACTTTCTGTGTGTCTCCTTCTTTGTCTGTGTCACCTTATGTGTCTGTGTCTCAGCNCCCCAAAATTTGCCCTTAATTTCTCTCAAATTTAGAAATTTAATCTCCTTTCTCTCCGACTCTCCAAAGGAAATGTTGCAGGATATGGGTCATTGGGTCCCTG
>NW_019657242.1:0-370 GCF_002806865.2 Cucurbita pepo subsp. pepo
GGGTACCCAGCGCTTTTTAAAGTCCGCGACAAAACGCTACCATAAAGTGTGAATCCCGATCCGACACTATAGACATTAGGACTCCACGTAGTCTTACTATTTCTTTCACATACAGTTGTGCCCATTTGTCAACTGTATATGTAGCTTTCCCAGGTAGGAAGTGTGCCGATTTGGTCAACCTATCGACAACTACCCAGATCACTGTATATGCTTTGTGCGTTTTGGGTAATCCTACTATGAAATCCATTGCTATGTTTTCGCACTTCCACTCTGGTATGCTTAGGNACAAACTAAGCACTCGCTCACAAACTCGGCCACATCCCTCTTCGTGCTCTTCCATCGGAAATGTTGTTTAAAATCTTGGTACATT
>NW_019657243.1:0-370 GCF_002806865.2 Cucurbita pepo subsp. pepo
CCTTTGTCTTCCTAAGGCCAGTAAGTTATAATGTGAACCCTATCGGCCTCCTCACAATAACTCAAAACTAGCATCGACAATAATAGAGTGAACCTTCACTATTAAACACTCTAAAGTGTAATCCTAGTTACCACTTTTCCAAGACAAACATCAAATTTCTACAGCCTTGCAACCACTCATATCCTACTAAACAGGGTTAAAATGCATACCTGGTCGCGACAAGGCGTGTCGTTGAGCTGAGTCACAGAGGTGCACGACTCTCTATCCTAGAAAAAGTCTACAGAATCTAAAACNACAAGGCGTGTCGTTGAGCTGAGTCACAGAGGTGCACGACTCTCTATCCTAGAAAAAGTCTACAGAATCTAAAACC
>NW_019657244.1:0-370 GCF_002806865.2 Cucurbita pepo subsp. pepo
TATATATTCACAAATTATATATTTTATGGATCTGCGACGTTGAGCCATCGAAAAAATATATTTTAAAAATATTTCTTTAAAAATTAAAATATTTTATTTTAATATAAAAGGAGAAATAAAAAAAATGGCGCATAAATTAAAAACATTCTATATACTAATATCATATCATTTGAACCAATAATNACTATACTCTTTATAGCCTTTATTCCATTTGGAATATTATATATGAATTATTGTTCAAATTTATGCTTATAAAAATGAAGTGCCAAACCCACATGTAAACATTAAATTATGTATTTTTTTTATAATAATGATCGACTTTACTTAAAATGAACATTGATTTACACATAAAAACGTAATTTTACCGATT
>NW_019657245.1:0-370 GCF_002806865.2 Cucurbita pepo subsp. pepo
AAAATACCACTCTAATTCGAATCAGAGCATCTACCGTGATCATGTGGGAAAAATCTTTCGAACTCAAATCTCAACCGTCATATCTCCTCCAAAATTTGATATGATCTAGAACGAACACGCACGGATCATCACGTCCAACGACTTGTATTCAAAGCCATGGTCGGTAAGGCTATGATCGGAGTTGATATCTCCAAAAAATTATCCAGAAAGTTTGAACTCTAAATAACGAAGATTCTGGAGCTCTCAATGTCGGTTTAAGCTCCTCCTANCAATCCCCCAATTGAAGGCAATAAGCTTTTAGATTGTGGATCTCCTACTCTCAGATTTCATCCAAATTCGAGAGCAATCCTCCACCATTTCTCTTCAAACT
>NW_019657246.1:0-370 GCF_002806865.2 Cucurbita pepo subsp. pepo
TTGCCTTTAGATGCTTTAGTACCAATTAAGGATGTCAATATTATTGTGGACATCGTTTGAAAAGAATAGATTAAATTTAATTAAATAGAATAAAATAACGAGAATAGTGGACATCGTTTCATCTACAAGCGTGTGGTGAACGGTCTGGTTGGTATGACTAGAGAACGTCGTCCTCATAGAATTTATATTATTGTGATAGAAGTTATAAATAACAATGATATTCCTTGGTCTTTTATTACAAAGGTGCAGAACTTTTAAAGAAGTTCTCGAGTTCCTTGTCCCCAAGTAGCAATACAACTACTAGAATGCTATCTCTACTNTTGTGTTTATGGATGTATTACTCTCTTTTATTAATGAAATATGGCATAGT
>NW_019657247.1:0-370 GCF_002806865.2 Cucurbita pepo subsp. pepo
TCATATTAAGAAATGTCCATAAACCAAAGACTTCAAAGCAAAATTGAAGAGAAAAGTGATTTAAGAGTATTTTTTAATTTTATTTTTTTAAAATTATGAATATTAATGAAACTTTTGAAAGTTGAATTGTATTTTCAAACAAGATATTAACGGTTTCATCTCACTAACAATAAACTTATTTTATTTATTTATTTATTATTATTATTATTATTATTTTTTGAAGAATATTGATGAAACATTTCAAGGTTCTAAGGATATTTTGTTTAAACATTAAAATTTATAATTATTAACTATTCTTTTGATCATGGACATCATAGACATCNAGAATATTGATAAAACATTTCAAGGTTCTAAGGATATTTTGTTTAAA
>NW_019657248.1:0-370 GCF_002806865.2 Cucurbita pepo subsp. pepo
ACAACAAAAGACTAAATAAAATGAATAAGAGTTTTTAAAAACATCCTATTCTAGTCCAAGTCTAAGAAAATAAATACCATTACCTCTAGATGTGCCTTGGTCTCGAGTTGCGATGTCGTCGTCAACCGTACCGGAATGCCTTGCCTTAACTTGAAAAATGTAGTAGCATATGGCTTAGTATTTAAAGAAATACTCAGCAAGTGACACCACTATTGGGGTTAAATGCAACAATCACATGCAATGAAATGATGAGACCTATCTTTCGTTTCGTTTTCCCTACGATGCTATCGTAACGGATAATTTTGGACGTGTACCATATANACTAATAAACACACTGCTGGGCCACCTTCCTTATCCGGTGGGCATACTC
>NW_019657249.1:0-370 GCF_002806865.2 Cucurbita pepo subsp. pepo
GGTCTCACATTGTCTAGAAAATGGAAAGATTCGTGATATATAAATGAAGATAACTATCTTCGTACCAAGGTCTTTTGAACAAAACTGTGGTACGTCTTTTGAACAAAACTAAAACTAGCTTATGCCCAAAGTGAACAATATATACCATTATGGCATTATGGAAAAATATGGAGAGTTTATTGTCCCACAAGGGAGATATGTAGATAATATCATAACCTTGTGCACATTTGTAAAGATATGCAAACAACACACTCTCTACCTATCTGAGTTAGGATTCAGATAGGATTAATGAACCCTCCACATGTTTCCACTTTGGCATAAACCCTNGGGATAATTGTTCTCACTTATATGGCATGGATCTTTCCTATCC
>NW_019657250.1:0-370 GCF_002806865.2 Cucurbita pepo subsp. pepo
AAAAAAGTGCTTAAAATCGTAACCCTAATTCAGAAACCCGAGACTGGGACGTTTGAAACACGAGCTAAAATAATCCAGTAACTGTCCATGTTTTTCGAAACTTTCATGGGGAATGATTAGGAATGATGATTTAGAACAGAATGTCGAAGAAACGGAGAGTATAAAGGAGTAAAAAAGTGNCACGTGCTAAAATAATCCTGTAATTGTCCATGTTTTTCGAATTCGTGGGGAATGATTAGGCATGATGATTTAAAATAGAATGTCGAAGAAACAGAGGGTATAAAGCAGTAAAAAAATGCTTTAAATCGTAACCCTAATTCGGAAACCCAAAACCGGTACGTTTTAAATAAGTACTACAAAAACCGAGTAA
>NW_019657251.1:0-370 GCF_002806865.2 Cucurbita pepo subsp. pepo
TTATGGAATATATCTTAGATATTATATATTAATATTATTTCATTTATGATTTGATTTAAAGTATATTTTATTTTATTTTCAATATTTAATTAGTTCATATTTTTTTTATGGGTTGATATTAATTGTTGGCTTGTATCCTATTTAAAAGATATCAATATCAATGAGAATATACATTCGATTCCAATTCCAATTCTATTTCTCATTCTTANATTCCTAATATCAGAGCACCGATCTTGGTATTTCTAATACCCCCTTGGTATCATAGCCCAAAGGGGAGTATTAAACCTAAACTCAAACTCAATTAGGTAACCTTTTTACCGCCGCAGTTCATCACCTAACTCAATCAGTGAAGCCTTTACAGTCGCCAATC
>NW_019657252.1:0-370 GCF_002806865.2 Cucurbita pepo subsp. pepo
AGTGTCGTGTAAAATAAAGTTTAATAAATAGGAAAGAAAAAATGTAAAAAGAAAATATATTAAAAGTTTTATTTATCTACCATTTATAATTATTCAGATACAATCTTAGATAAAATATATTAAAAGTTCACAAATAAACACAAATCAATCTATAATTATTCATACAAAAAATAAAAAAATCAATAAAAAACAATGAGCGAAAATTGTAACATATTAACATAGTTCAACATTGTCATAAAACGAAAGANGTAATAAAAAATACAAGGATAGATCATAAAATTAAATAAACAAAAAAAAGATTATTTAAAGAGATGTGGTATATAATAAAAATAACAAAAATAAAAAATATATAAAAATATTTTAATTGAAA
>NW_019657253.1:0-369 GCF_002806865.2 Cucurbita pepo subsp. pepo
TCATCGCCTCCTACATCAACTTCATTCAGGTTTTGCCCTTCCTCCTCGACACGAATATTTTAGAGAAAGTCCAAAAAAGATAATATCTGCTAGCGGTGGACTTAGATTGATACAAATGATATCAGAGCTAGTCACTGACCAATGTGTCAGTGAAGATGCTGGCCCCGAAAGGGGTGGATTGTGAGATCCTACATTGGTTAGAGAGAAGAACGAAACATTTATTATAAGGGTATGGAAACCTCTACCTAGCAGACGCGTTCCTTAACAGAAAATCCGAAAAGAAAAGTTTAAAGAAGATAATGTTCGCTAGCAGTGAACTGTTACATAAACTAACTCATGTTTTTAGAATCTTTATGCATTGGGAGCACG
>NW_019657254.1:0-369 GCF_002806865.2 Cucurbita pepo subsp. pepo
AACTGGTATCAGAGCTAACGACTGATATCGATCCTAACAGATTCTTCATGAGTGCAAGTGTAGATTTGTTGTCGATGTAGGGATTTACCGGCTTCAGTTCACTTCTAGTCACTTCTCTCAACAAATTTCTCAGCCACAATACTTGACACGACGCCGTGGTTGCTGCCATGAACTCAAACTCATAAGAAGATAGTGACACAGTTCATTGATTTAGAGATTGCCAAGAGATCAAATTTTTGTTGAGATAAAACGTCATTCCTGTTGTGCATTTCCTATCGTCAATGTCTCTAGCTAAATCACTATCGGTAAAACTGACTAGTTCCTTAGAACCTTTCCCTCTTTGATACTTCAACCCGTAGCTTGTGGTTC
>NW_019657255.1:0-369 GCF_002806865.2 Cucurbita pepo subsp. pepo
AAAAAAAAAATAAAAAAAATAAAAAAAATAAAAAAAACTTTTTAAGTTTTGAATAATTATGGTAAATTATCATCTACATTTACTTATTTATTAAATTTACAGTTTAATTGTATTATGAATAAACAGTCATTATTGAAATAAAAGTCTCTTAAAGAGGGGTGAATTTTGAATATTTTTCAAAAATAAAACCGAGTCAATGGGCCCCAATATATAATACTTTGTGACGTGTCATTTCTAAACAAATCACAAACTGCCACGTGGCATTACACTACGAGTTTTTTTACAACAAATGATGGTTAAAGTTGTAACGCACCCCACCGCTAGCATATATTGTCTTATTTGGACTTTCCCTTAAGGCTTTAAAACGCG
>NW_019657256.1:0-369 GCF_002806865.2 Cucurbita pepo subsp. pepo
CGACTAAACAGATTTAATGGCTTTTCTCTCAGGTACTACGTCTCAAACAGACTAACAGAGAAAAGCGATGTATACAGCTTTGGGATAGCTCTATTAGAGATAATCAGTTGCAAACCAGTAATATCGAGAACCGGAGTTACACCACATATAGCTAAATGGGCTACATCTTCGCTGGCGCAAGGAGATATTCAGAGCATTGTCGATCCAAGATTACAAGGGCAATATGACACTAACTCTGTTTGGAAGACGGCGGAAGTGGCAATGGCTTGTGTAGCGGCAAATTCCAGTAGAAGGCCAACGATGAACGACGTTGTGGCAGAACTCAAAGATTGCTTAGCCATGGAATTGAGTCGAAAGCTTGAGAATCGT
>NW_019657257.1:0-369 GCF_002806865.2 Cucurbita pepo subsp. pepo
AAGTAGAGAAGAAGGAGAAGAAAGAAGAAGGAATGTGTTGAGATTTCTGACCTTGTTGCTGAACGAAAGTGGAGGAGAGGCAAATGTGCAGGGGATGCGGAAGGAGGAATATATGATGGAGGGAAGGGGGAGAAATAAGGGAGTGATGCTGGGTAGAGTTTTGAGATGGACACGTGGCGGTGACAACGGGGGAAAACAGAGAGCATGGCTCAACGGCGTTATCGGGGTGGTTTTGTTTTGTTTTTGTATTGTTACTGTATACAATTTCCAAGGTGTCCTTCGTATTCTACACAGCCCCTATACAACTGGATCACCTCCATTTTTCTCCCCCTTTCTGTTTCTTTTCAAATACCCAAAACACCCTCTCTC
>NW_019657258.1:0-369 GCF_002806865.2 Cucurbita pepo subsp. pepo
TATTTCTTAAAATACTTAAGTCACGTTCTACTTTTATATTTCAGATCGCAAAGACACGGTTGACTGCGGCATCACAAATTAAAAGATCAGTGCACATGCATAGGGTAGTTGCACTTAATTTAGTAAACGGTAAGTTAATATAGGGGATTTTTTTTTTGGTTGTTTTTTTTTTTTTTACTTATGTCAATCTTAATTTTTCAATTGTATTATTTTAAGATCTTTTTCTTAAACATGTAACATTGTTTTATGAAAACATTTTAAATGAATATTTTTTCACAAGATGTCATGTCATGTATGTGGTAGCGACTTTAATTAAGTAGAAAACTAAGGTCGTTATAGTTGGTATCATTGCTCTAGGTTATAGATTTT
>NW_019657259.1:0-369 GCF_002806865.2 Cucurbita pepo subsp. pepo
GTTGATATAAGTCCTAGTGAGAACTGCGTTATGAGCAAACAGAATCGAGTTAGCTTCACAAAGACTGCCAGAGAATGGAAGAAAAGTATCGGGACAACGAAGCCAGTGGGAGTTGAGGTTGAGTTGCAGAACAATTCACAAAGTGATGTTGTAGCAGATACTCGAGAAACTTCTACGACTGTTGTTGAGAAACTAGAGGTGAAGCAAGTGAGAGTTGAGGTTGAGTTGCTGAAAGATTCACATAGTGATGTTGTAGCGGATACTCAAGAAACTTCTGAGACTCTTGCTGAGGAACCAGTGATGAAGCAAGTTAGAGTTGTGGGTTTAGTGACGTGAGCCCTTACAATTTACATGAGCTCTGTCATCCTA
>NW_019657260.1:0-369 GCF_002806865.2 Cucurbita pepo subsp. pepo
GTAGAGCCTCAGGATTGAATAAGAACACAAATACGGGCCTTCCCTTGTCTGAGACATGCAGACTGCTTTCTCGTGTTCTCAAATAGCTAAACCACTGTTGACGAGGTTCCACTAATAGAGGTTAAGTAGTTCATGAGCTTAACCCTCTTCTTCTCTTACAGTTCAAGAAGGGACAAAGGGAAGGGACAAAGGAAAGAGGTGTTTGTTGAGTTTAATCATTCAGTCTTAGTTTCTGTACTCTTCAGTCTTGAAAGCGGAAAGAAGTCAAGAAGTCAGCCACATCCTCTATCAATCCTTTCTTTTTCCGACAAGTGTTTCAAAAGAGACCAGAGAGAGTAGTTAGTTAAGTCCTACATCTATGATGAAGAA
>NW_019657261.1:0-369 GCF_002806865.2 Cucurbita pepo subsp. pepo
AGTCCGACCCGAGGGCCGGATCCCGCAACCCGAACCGAACCTAGTCCCCTTAGGTTGGCCCAGTACCCGACGGTTCCTGCAGCCCAGGCGCTTCAGCCCAAAACTCATAATCCCAGCACGCCTGCATTTTTCCTTCAGCCGAACGGCCTGTCACCTGCGTACAGCTCGAAACCCGCGAGCGATCCGAAAACCCGCGCCTCGACCCGAGACCCCTACACACGCGTCGCTCTCTGATTGTGCCACGTGGCACGTCTGCAGCGTGGCTCCCCTCGGCTCGGTGGCAGCTTCTCGGCTCCGGCGGCTTATTCGGCTCGGGAAACTTATTTTCAGCCCGTTTGTCGTCGTTCCGACCCCTCCGGACTTAGTTTC
>NW_019657262.1:0-369 GCF_002806865.2 Cucurbita pepo subsp. pepo
ATTAATAAATAAGTAAATAAAAATAATTATTCCTTCATCTCCTGAAAACAGAAATAGGAGATGGGGTTGGAGAGATATCAAGATTTACATGGGAGAGAGATTTGAGATTTCTCTGTAAGTTATATCTCAGATCTCCTTTTTTTTATCCAATTATTTAGTTTTTTTTTAATCCCATTATTTAGTTTTATTTACCAATTTACTAACATCATCAAGATCAATAGCAGAAAAAATAGAATCGAAAAAAATAGAATCGATTAAATTAAACTAAAGAAGGGTTAAACAGATTTAACGTATCAGAATTTCTTCTCTCGTCAAAAACAAACACAACAAAATAAAGGGTTCAGATTTAGTTTTGGCAATGAGAGATAT
>NW_019657263.1:0-369 GCF_002806865.2 Cucurbita pepo subsp. pepo
TATGTTTCCTTTGCGTTTCTTTTCAATTTGTTTTTTTTATCCTTTTAGTTTTTAATCCATCCAAAATATAAAAGAAATCCAATCTGGGCTCTACTAAAAAAATTGAGAGGTGAGAATGAGAGCTTCATTTGTGTAAATGAGTGCAAATAGAGTGGCCTAAAATTCCTTGAGCATATACTATTGAGAGAGTGTTGTGAGGTCCGTCGTATTTCCATAACTTATTTTTTGCAGCAAAGTTACACAAATAGATTCGAGGACGAATCCTCTTGAAGAAGTGGAGAATGATATGAACCAAGAGACATGAATCATACAATATAGAGTTTGATTGTCAAAAGATGATCCAATTCATGCTACATTGAAGAAGAATGA
>NW_019657264.1:0-369 GCF_002806865.2 Cucurbita pepo subsp. pepo
TCTACTGGCAAAACAATTCCCCTACTATTCTACAGTAGGGATCTTCTCGTAATTTTCAATTTTGGGCCTAATCTGATATGAACGGGGCCGCACTTCCCTCTGTTTTGTCGTGAATGCTATTTTTGCTTGCTTCTTGCTCATGGAAGACCAACACCATACAAAGCAGAAAAGTGAGATAAATTGGAGAGTTTTTAGAGGTTTGGACCTTGGCTACGTTCAAGGCCTCTCTCCTGAATTTCTGTAATCGAGGATCTTAGTGTTCATTGTTAATTGGAGCTATTTTCTGTATTTGTTTTGTAGCTAGTAAGTTCTTGTATTTTCTTTTCTCTGGCTCCTGTGTCTCGGGACTTCATTTTTCTATTTCCCTTT
>NW_019657265.1:0-369 GCF_002806865.2 Cucurbita pepo subsp. pepo
ATTATGAGTTCCCACATTGGTTGGAGAGGAAAAACGAAACATTTCTTATAAGGGTGCGTAAATCTCCCCCTATGTACGCGTTTTAAAATCTAGCGGTGGATTTGGACGGTCACAAATGGTATCAGAGTCAGGCACCAGGTAGTGTCCCAGCGAGGACACTAGCCCCCAAGGGGGTGGATTGTGGGACCCCACATCGGCTTGGGGGTGGGATTGTGAGATCCCACATCGGTTTTCTTATAAAGGTGCGGAAACCTCTTCCTAGTGGACGCGTTTTAAAATCTTGAGGGTAAGCCCATAAGGAAAAACCAAAAAGAACAATATCAGCTAGCGGTGAATTTAGGCGGTCACAAATGGCATAGAGCCAGACAC
>NW_019657266.1:0-369 GCF_002806865.2 Cucurbita pepo subsp. pepo
TATTTAAGTACTTGAAAAGTCTGTTTTAAATTGTCAAGTTGGAAAATTTTAGTTAGGGAGATTGGATTATGAGTTATTGACTGATAAAATGCATAAAAATTCACAATTTGAGGGGCGACCCCTAAAGCTCCTAAGGAATTCCTAAATTAGAGGATCCTTTTCTCACAAAATAGTTTATTTGAGTCAAATAAGACAAAAAAAACTGTCAATACCATTTATAAACTTTCCATTCTATGTTTAATGGATCTTAAAACTTTAAAAAGTTTTAAATGAATGGTTAAACTTTCAATTTTATAACTATAAAATTTTTGAATTGAAGATCTATTTAAGACTTATGTTTATTTAAATTTTCTCTTTTATTTGTTAACA
>NW_019657267.1:0-369 GCF_002806865.2 Cucurbita pepo subsp. pepo
TACATTGGTTCTTAATATCATGACATTGGACTACCAGTGTTCTTAATATCATAAAAGTATATTTCAAGATGTTTGTAGGCAAATTATGCTTACCACAGTGCAGGGTGACGAGCACTTCTCCGAAGGCTCTGTGTCCATGGACTATGGTGGTGGAATTTTTCTGCTTTTATAACATAGTGCTTTGTAACTTTATTCTTTTAAAAAATTATTATTTTTTGTTTTCTTTTCATTCAGATGACTCTAAGATTAAACAGTTTCTTTTTTGTTCGTTCTGGGAGAGTGTGAAGAACTGAAATGGTAAATATTGAAGGTCTAGAAAAGTAGTTTTGAAACTACTGTAAACACCAACTTTTTTCCCTTTAGAGAATT
>NW_019657268.1:0-369 GCF_002806865.2 Cucurbita pepo subsp. pepo
ATGACGTTGTTCCAATTCCAGGTGATCCTCAAACCATCTTTTGACTAACTTAGTCTCGTTCTTGTCTAAATATTAGTTGATTTGGTTAGAAGTAGTAGACCCGTGGTGAGTCAGCAAATCGGGCCTACGGTTCTAATGATTCTGTAGATACAGAAAGAGCTTCACTGATTGCTCGGTTTTCTATTTCTTTTTTCAGAAAATCGATATTAAAACGTTAACTTTAGGCTTTGTGAATTAAGGACTCATATTATTCTCTTTCCTCGACTTTGGTTCTCTCTCCTAGTTTTCAATAACACAGAAACTTGCTTGGTCAGGTTTTCCTTTTATTTGAATTCGTAGAGTAGGCAGAGACCCAACTATACGATCGGA
>NW_019657269.1:0-369 GCF_002806865.2 Cucurbita pepo subsp. pepo
AGAAAAACATAAAAGGAAAAACATAATGCGAGGAATGAATACATAAGAAAAGATCACAAGAGGTTCTGGAATGTAGTCAACGAAGATTAGCTCCAGATTGTTCAAATTACAGAATATAAGAGCAAATAAATGAAATTTTGTATACTTTGAATTCTTTGCCGAAGTAGAACCCAACGTTTCCGACCATCCCAGAATTTGTATCTTTACTTGGCTCCACATTTTTCTTTCTATTGGAACGTATGATTAGAGATAAATAGTAGGATTTTCTAAGAGAGTCTTTGTACGCAATCAAATAGCTGGGCAATTTCACTGGCTCTTTCTGGCTTTACTTTCTTCGTTACTTACTAGCTAGAGATCCTTTGATAACCT
>NW_019657270.1:0-369 GCF_002806865.2 Cucurbita pepo subsp. pepo
CATAATAACACGTTGTACCCAGACCTTGCAAAAGTGTGTATTGGGTGTTTGTGTATCTACGATATACTTTCTCAGGGTAGGCTGGATTGTCAACTGTGCTAACGGCACGGTGACACCTCTGACCACCACTTTGGTACCTGCCCTCTAAATCTCGTCGTGTAATTCCCTCTGCCTGGTGATCAACACAGATATGTGGACTATTTTCCTATTCAAGGCATCCACCACAATATTAGCTTTTCTTGCATGATGTGAGGTCCCACATTGGTGGGAGAGGGGAAGAAAGAATTATTTTTAATAAAGGTGTGGAAACTTTTCCCAAACAGATGCGTTTTACAAATCTTGAGGGGAAGTCCGAGAGGGAAAGCTCAA
>NW_019657271.1:0-369 GCF_002806865.2 Cucurbita pepo subsp. pepo
CGATCGTGAGCCTCATCGGGATCTTCATGGTCGTCGGAGGTTGAGAGATTGATGCAGGAACAGCGCTCGAGAGAGGCGAAGAAGGCGGAGGCGACGCTGGTGCCGAGCCAGGTGGCGACGCCGTTAAGCTTCTCGTAGGACAGACAGGCGCTGCTCTGATTCTCCATGGCTATGGCGGATTCGTTGTAACCTGCCTTGGATGGTCTGTAAAAACACGGAGAGAAAATCAGCGAAGACAGAGGAGAATGATCGTCAAGAGCCTTTCAAATTCTTCGTTTCAATTTCAATTTAAACATCCTAAAATTAGATTAAGAAGACCAATTCAAAGCTTCATGATCTTATCTACATGACAAAATTAATCTGGCTGCT
>NW_019657272.1:0-369 GCF_002806865.2 Cucurbita pepo subsp. pepo
TTTTTTAGCACGTGTTTCAAACGTCCAGGTTTGGTGTTTCCAAATTAGGATTTCGATTTTAAGCACTTCTTACTTATTTACACATTCGGTTTGTTCGACATTCTCTTCTAAATCATCATGCCTAATCATTCCCCCCGAAAGTTTCTTAAAACATGGAGAGTTACTAGGTTTTTTAGCACGTGTTTCAAACATCCAGGTTTGGGGCTTACGAATTAGGGTTTTGATTTTAAGCACTTTTTTACTTCTTTATACACTCAGTTTCTTCGAAATTCTCTTATAAATCATCATGCCTAATCATTCCCCACAAAAGGATATTAAAACATGGCCAGTTACTCAGTTTTTTAGCACGTGTTTCAAACGTCCCGGTTT
>NW_019657273.1:0-369 GCF_002806865.2 Cucurbita pepo subsp. pepo
GGAGAAGATGAAGTTCAAAGCAATGAGTTTAATTATGGATTATGGAAGAAATCATTAATGATTCTCCTTTAATCCCTTCTTATTTATTTAATTATTTATTCTCATCATTCTTCCCACTATTCTCTAATATGAGCTGTCACATTTTTTTTTTTTTTNTTCTTTCTATAATTTTTATAATTCTTAGTCAAATTATATTCCATAATATCAAAACAAATCTTCCTTTTAATATCAATGATGTAATTTGTTCCTTTTAATATCAATGATGTAATCGTTCATTCCATGTAAATATGAAACCAAGACTATTTTAATAAGTTTGATACGTCTTGAACGTAACCCATTTTGAACTTATGGGTCATTGATTTGGAGTGG
>NW_019657274.1:0-369 GCF_002806865.2 Cucurbita pepo subsp. pepo
TATAGCCCTGGAACAAAATCAGACTTGGGAATTAGTGTCAAGACCATGAGATACCAAACTCTTGCAAGTGGGCTTACGAAATAATGTGTACCTCGGATGGATCAATCATGAGATACAAAGCTCAGACTATAGATTCAGGGTTCTCTCAAGAATATGGACTAGACAATGATGAAACGTTTAGTCCAGTGGCAAAGATCATTATCGTACAAGTTCCTCCAGTACTTACGGTAAATAAAGATTGAAAATTATGGCAGATGGATATGAATNGGACCAACCGAAGAAATTCGAAAATGAAGTTGGAGTCATTGATCAATATATGCAAAATCTGAAGAAGCCTCATTTGGATGCGGCTCGACAGACCTTGAGATA
>NW_019657275.1:0-369 GCF_002806865.2 Cucurbita pepo subsp. pepo
ACTATGCCTCAGAATGTCGGAAGGTGAAGTGTTATAATTGTAAAAAAATTGGCCATTATGGATCAGACTGAAGATCGAAGAAATGGGAGGATCAGGCACACTTGGCTGAGACGCAAAGTGATGAGGATGAGCCAGCCTTACTTACAGCACAAGTTTGTGAAGTCCGAACTCTCGGTTCACCGGAGTTGACGGAGATGGCTCTTTATGAAGAGAAGGNGGTTCCTAGATACGGGAGCCAGCAATCATATGACTGGTTGTCGAAGTTGGTTCTCGGAACTGAATGATTCAGTGACCGGCACGGTGAAGTTCGAAGATGGATCACTTGTAAAGATAAAAGGACGTGGAGATGTGAAGGTTGCGTCTGTGAAA
>NW_019657276.1:0-369 GCF_002806865.2 Cucurbita pepo subsp. pepo
ATACTCCTTCACGAACGAAATTTGGGCTCTAGATTGTTGGATACGTAACTATAAGTATGGAGGCTGACAATTTATAGTAAAAATGTGATAGAGATATATATACTAAATATTTATATATACTAAGAGTAGAAAAACTAAGTAGGCTACTAAATATTTATATACGGTAGGCGTAGAAGAAAAACTAAGCAAGCTACTAATATTTATATACGGTAGGCGTAGAAAAACTAACTATTTGGGATTGGATACGGGGCTACTAAATATTNGTAGAAAAACTAACTATTTGGGATTGGATACGGGGCTACTAAATATTTATATATAGTAGGCGTAGAAACTAACTATTTGGGGTTGGATACGGAGGCTGACTATTTA
>NW_019657278.1:0-369 GCF_002806865.2 Cucurbita pepo subsp. pepo
GAAAAAGAATTGTTGGCCGTAGTATTCGCTATTGAAAAGTTTAGAGCTTATTTATTTGGAGCAAAGGTGAAAGTGTACTCTGACCACGCAGCAATCAAGCACCTAATGATGAAACCGAATGCCAAGCCAAGATTAATTAGATGGATTCTACTGTTACAAGAGTTCGAGATAGAAATCGTGGACACGAAAGGAGCTAATAACCATGTAGCGGATCACTTATCTAGAATGGAGAACATGGAAGAAAAGGTCAATAGCAAAGAAATTGATGATNATTGCAGTAGCTACAGCAGTAACAGAATGACAGCAACTCCATGGTATGTAGACATAACAAATTTTTTGGCTTGTGCCATCATACCCAAAGAGAAAAAT
>NW_019657279.1:0-369 GCF_002806865.2 Cucurbita pepo subsp. pepo
TGATTTAGTAGTAATTACACGTTGTGTGATGAGGTAATTAGCCACTAAAGTCATCAGAAGTAGATAATAGTAAATAATCTTGTGGTAATTAAATATCGGTGATGGAGTAATTACATACGGTGTAATCTAGTAATTAATCACCAAGTTTAGTAGTNGTAGTAATTCACTCGTTATGAGCTAAGATGAGCGAGATCATGTGATACTAATGGTTGGGATAAGCTCGATAAAGTTAGATAGCGTAACCCAATCATTAAATAGAACATGTGACACTAATGATCGAGTACTGCTTAGAACTGGTTGATTAGAAATCAATCAATGAGTAGATAATGAGACATCAATAAATTGAAACATGAGCTCAGAAGAGCTAGA
>NW_019657280.1:0-369 GCF_002806865.2 Cucurbita pepo subsp. pepo
ATAAAAAGAATTCCAAAACAAAAGGAACAAAAAAAAAAAAAAGAGAAAAAAGCTAACAAACTACAATAATTACCCATGGGACAAATATCTTGAAGTAAAATCTGTTCCATTAAAAATTCATAATTTTTAAATTTCGGTGTCCATGTAGAACTCATTTCACCCTCGTAATTATAATGGTCTCCATAACAAACAACNACAAACAACAAGAAGACAATCTGATGTATACTTGCTAGTTAAATCAAAAATAATTTGTATTCTTATTTGTTTGAATTGTTTAACTAGGTTAGTAGAAGGTTATTATCAGGATTGACCTTAGATTAGTTTATTATTATGTTGATAATTGTAAACATTCATCTACCATCAAAAGTG
>NW_019657281.1:0-369 GCF_002806865.2 Cucurbita pepo subsp. pepo
CATAATCTAAGCCATATAATTTGTTTATTAATTAACGTCATAATCATATCGATTAAAGGAAAAGGTATAATTTTTTGATTTTATACACTACATTTTAAATTCACATTTGAGTTATTTTTATATCTTATTAAATATAACATCATTCTCACTTTAGGTCAAATANTAAAATAACATTTAAATTTTGTTGTATTTAAAAAAAAAAAAAAATTAATTTCTTTTTTAAATTATATGGATCAATAAATTTAAAGTTTATACAATTATATAGAAAGATTATAAACTGTATTATATTTTTTTTAAAAAAAAAGAAGAATAAAAAAAAGTAGGGTTAATGCGAGTTAGGTTGGGATATCTTATTTTTAAGTTATTATT
>NW_019657282.1:0-369 GCF_002806865.2 Cucurbita pepo subsp. pepo
AAAAAAATTAATTAAACTTTTGACATTTTTAAAATACATGGTAAAAGTAAAAGTGATTGAAAATAAACCTTTTTTTAGTACTTAAAGAAACGTATAGATTTTTAAATTATTTTCTTTTAATGAAATTTGATTATTATTATTATTATTATTTTATTAAATTTAACTTGATTCAAAATCAGCTTGATGGTAGAAACATCTCTGGAGCAGGGTAGAGACGAACAAATTTTCCCCATCTCCATCCACCAACAGTAGCTGAGCCCGGTTTGTGAAGGGAGAGTACGTGTTTCGAGTTTAAGATGACTTTTATGGGTTGGCTTTAGAGTTTNTTTCTGCAGGGTATGAAATTGATCGTGGTTGATTGGTATAGAC
>NW_019657283.1:0-369 GCF_002806865.2 Cucurbita pepo subsp. pepo
AGGCTGTCATTTAAATGAAGAAAGGGATGCATGTGAGATCCCACATCTGTTGGAGAGGGGAACGAAGAATCCAACCCTAGTGGATGCGTTTTAAAACTTTGAGGAAAAGCATGAAAGGGAAAGTTCAAAGAGGACAATATCTGCTAGGGTGGGCTTGNAGTTGTTACAAATGGTATTAGAGCCAGAAACCGAACGGAGTGCCAATGAGAATGTTGAGCTCTCAAGGGGGGTGGATTGTGAGATCCCATCTGTTGGAGTGGGGAAGGAAGCATTTCTTATAAGGGTGTGGAAACTTCTTCCTAATGGACGCTTTTTAGAACCTTGAGGGTAACCTCGGAAGGGAAATCCCAAAGAGGACAATATCTGCGG
>NW_019657284.1:0-369 GCF_002806865.2 Cucurbita pepo subsp. pepo
GAGCCGAATATCCTGACCAACTAGACTACAACGGATTTTTGGAATAAAAATGAAGCTAAATTTTATAAAAACTAATGTTTCATAAAAACAAGAAAAAAAGAACAAAAACATTTCCGTTGCCGGGACTTGAACCCGGGTCTTTCGGGTGAGAGCCGAATATCCTGACCAACTAGACTACAACGGATTGGTTGNGTTGAGCTTTATTATTTAATAAAATATTATCACCTGAACATTGAACACAAGCTTCGAGCTACCCTTGTGTGGTCTCGTTTGGATTCAGCAATGGCTCTGTGCCTTTCGCGCCCTCTTAACCATTCACGATCCCTTCCCGCCATTTTTACTCGAATTCTCTTCGTTTTCATTCGATGA
>NW_019657285.1:0-369 GCF_002806865.2 Cucurbita pepo subsp. pepo
TTTGGATTTTAAGTTTTACACGAATATAAATATATATATATTTTTTCATTTTCTTTTCACTAAAGTTTATGTTAGCGTCCTTATAAAGGTAGACAAAAGAATAGTAGATGTTGGTCACTCATGAGGGCTAGAATAGTAATTTTGGGCGGGCTTGGATGAGTTTCAAAAAAACACCCACATCCCTCCCCATAAACAGACATAGAAATTATGGTAAATACAGGTTTCTTCACAGCTAAGNTTAATTATTTCAAATAAATTAATCCATAATATATAAATATATATATATATAATCCATAATATATATATACACATACATATACATATCTTTAAGGCTACCATTTGTACAAGTCTACCATAAATTCGTGGCCG
>NW_019657286.1:0-369 GCF_002806865.2 Cucurbita pepo subsp. pepo
CAGCGAGTGCGGGAATCCAACATTGAGCAGCTGCGGAAGGATCTCTCGGAGATCCGCTTTAAGGACGGCTAATCCGTCGATGATTTTTCAATGCGAATCACGGGGCTCGCCAACAGCATCACCACACTCGGTGGCACCATCAACGAGACAGAAATCGTGAAGAAGATGCTGCAGGTCGTCCCCGATCACCTCGAGCAAGTTGCAATTTCAATCGAGACATTGCTTGACGTGAATGACCTAACGGTGGAAGAGGTGACCGGAAGACTGCGTAACGTCGAGCAGCGGAAGNCGTCTACTCCTCACTGAGAAGGAGGGAATGGCTTGCACACTTAAAGCTCCGTGACGACACCGGCGAGAGCAATGGGCCCT
>NW_019657287.1:0-369 GCF_002806865.2 Cucurbita pepo subsp. pepo
TCGTTGTCCAGGAAGCCCGGTGGTTGTCGAACATAGACGGTTTCCTTCAGCTCTCCATTGAAGAATGCAGATTTCACGTCCATGTGGTGGACCTCCCAGGAATGATGTGCCACGATTGCCAGCAATAGGTGGATAGATTCCAGTCAACAAGTTACATGCGTTCGTTAGTTCCTTCATTTGAACCTTGCGTCTTAGGCCTTGATTGCTCAAAATTTCTTCTACAAACTTATAGATTTCATTAAAACGAGAATCGACAAAATTCACTTAGAGTCGAGAAAGATTTTAAAAGTTACAAGAAAAACTTACCCGTGGAGTCGNCTTAGAGTCGAGAAAGATTTTAAAAGTTACAAGAAAAACTTACCCGTGGAG
>NW_019657288.1:0-369 GCF_002806865.2 Cucurbita pepo subsp. pepo
AAAATACTTATCATAACGGGTAAACAAGCTCTTTAAGGACATGTTTGATGAAGTTTTTTGTTTCGGTTTTCGGTTTTCATAAATTATGTTTTTTTTTTTTTTTTANACACCCTTATGAAGAATGTTTCTTTCTCCTCCCCAACCGAGGTGAAATCTCACACTTCCCAAATGGGGTCTATACTTCTCAAAACTGAAAAGTCCTAAGAAAAACACAGGGAAGTCCGACCATCCCATTTGTAGCAGACAGCTCCAGTAGCCAGAGAAACCAATTCAATGCAATAACATCGTACAGCATGTCAATACACAAAGCACAGAACACGATCGTCCAAAAACAAACGCCTTATAGAAACATGCGACCGTTTTAGATAG
>NW_019657289.1:0-369 GCF_002806865.2 Cucurbita pepo subsp. pepo
CATAAACCCGATACATGCTCGGAAATCAACGTTTCAAAAATACCAAGTAAGCAAGATGATTTCGCTTTCACTAAATTATGCTTTAAAGAAAACAAAATCAACGAGAAATCCTAATCTTTTAACAAATTACAGAAACCTCATTTCCCAACTGCTCTCTATCTTTCAACAAAAATGAAAANAAACTTAATTGCTTAATAGGTCGATCATTGCCCTTCTCACCGCTCACCATCAGTTCAAAACCAATCAATATCACCAACATATACGAAGAATTCAAACACCCACCTCAGCTTGGTACTCAAACTTCTCACCGGGAGTCTCAGCCGCTTCTTTCTCGGCGACGGCCGCCTCGCACCTGACCGCAATCCGATT
>NW_019657290.1:0-369 GCF_002806865.2 Cucurbita pepo subsp. pepo
AGGGAGACTCAACAAAGAGCTACTGAACTGGAACCGGAGCCACTATCCCCTTATACAGTATTACCGGATTGAACAGTAAACAAATGAAAAGATGTTCGCTTCGCTCCTTACTCCCTCTCCCTATCGGTCCGGTTGAGTGGTTGAACTTAGTAAAGCGGCTGGATGAGAACCTGATTTCACTCCTTTACTCTCCTGTAAAGACGGACGAAAGAAAGATGAATGAAGTAGCTAGCTAATGAATGGACTCTCCCTTGNATGTCTTCGCCCCTGAACCGGGTACGGTTTCGTGTCTTCACCTCTTCGCCCTACGGGTCTTAGGGCTTCGCCTCTTCACTCAATCACTTGAAGAACTGTAAACACCTGACCATT
>NW_019657291.1:0-369 GCF_002806865.2 Cucurbita pepo subsp. pepo
GTAGGTTTGTTATCATGAAAACATCAATTAATTGATTGAAATTAATTAGGGTGAGATCAAGGCCAAAAAGCCAACAAAAGAAAGAATCAAAGAGAAATGGAAAGCGAAAAGAAGTATTCCTTCATTCACCTCTCCCTATCACAGTCTCATTGCTGAGCGACTCTCTCTCTCCTTACGCCCGACTCTTTTCATTTGAATAGAAAGGTAAGAAACCCGAGTTTACAGTCTTTGAAATCAGGGGGAGGAAAGCTAGACTCAACCGNAAAAGTTCTATTCCCTTGTCATAACCTCTTCTTCTTTATGGTCTTAAAATTCTTCTATCATTGCTTCTCCCTTCAAAGACAAGGTAAAGCATATATATTCAGTAGG
>NW_019657292.1:0-369 GCF_002806865.2 Cucurbita pepo subsp. pepo
AGACGCTTAGCAGCTTTACCGAGTTCAAGAATAGTGAAAC
Organism: Cucurbita pepo subsp. pepo; assembly: GCF_002806865.2. Classification (NCBI taxonomy): domain Eukaryota; kingdom Viridiplantae; phylum Streptophyta; class Magnoliopsida; order Cucurbitales; family Cucurbitaceae; genus Cucurbita; species Cucurbita pepo. Next base: position 41 of record NW_019657292.1, read on the forward strand.
TAAAGGTCATATCGGTTCAGGTTCGTCAAATAGCTTTACCTTCTGAAAGAGTGAAATTAGGAGAACGAGTTTAAGGTTCCGCTAATATCAGAAAAGGGGAAGGTGCGAAGCCACGAGAAGGAGTTCAAGCAAGAAGAGATTCCATTCAATCCTCAACCTAGTGAAATGACCCAAAACATAGGGAGAGGGGAACAATCACTTCCNGTCCCTTGGGAACTCTGAAATCCGGGAGAGGCTAAGTAGTTATTGATCATTATTCTCTCTTCTTCTTTTACAGTTACAGTTCAAGGAGAGGAGAGGGAGCGAAGACAGAGTGGTTGAAGGCTCAG
>NW_019657293.1:0-369 GCF_002806865.2 Cucurbita pepo subsp. pepo
GAAGATGAGAATACAGAATGAAACATATTCTTCGAAGGGCCGGACTTCAAAAAGAGCATTACATAAATTCTATTGTATTCTTTCTAGGAACTTTTCATTATGTTGTCCGCTCGTCAAATTGATCATTTGTTCTATTGTATTCTTTCTAGAAACTTTTCATTATGTTGTCCGCTGTCGTCAAATAGATCATCTGTTGTCACAATCCTTTTAAGGAAGATGCGCCCAAATAACCGATAAAGAAGTTTTCGAGACCCATAGGTTCGAATCATGTCACCTTGATGTGGTATTCTCAGGGGCCGAAGTGCAAAGCCCCGTAGTTTNTCGAGACCCATAGGTTCGAATCATGTCACCTTGATGTGGTATTCTCAG
>NW_019657294.1:0-369 GCF_002806865.2 Cucurbita pepo subsp. pepo
TTTTTTTTTTTTTTTTTTTTTTTTTTTTTTTTTTACAGAAATTTTAATTTCTTATTTATTTTGTTTTATTTTATATATGAGATGAATTGAACCACGTTTAGTTTCTAATCTTGTTCTTAATCTCTATCGTTTTAAGAGATCTTCAACAATGTCTCTATTCTTATTAGAGTTTTAACATTTTTCTTTTGTATAATAAAAAATGTTCGTGAACGAATCTATTTGAATGATTATATTAAAGTTTTAAAAACAACCCTAATTCTCGTAACTCTAAAAATTAAAATGACAATTCAAGGATAAATCGAGATATAGAATTAAATACCCACATTACATTTTTCATTTTATTATTCTTTTTTCATGAAAAACTAAAGA
>NW_019657295.1:0-369 GCF_002806865.2 Cucurbita pepo subsp. pepo
GAAAATATTGTTGAAATTAGCAAAAGATATTTCAATTCATGTCACATTAAAGAATAATGAAATTTCTTGTTATAAATTTTGGGTGGATTTCAATTTAGAGTTATTGTATTTCATTAATATCTTTTAAAACTTTTTATTTATTTTAGGTTACAATTACATAATGGTTAATTATGGCTATAAATGTTACAACTTGCCTCTACTAGTTTCATTTTGAGGCTATATAAAGCCATGTATGTTGTATGTGTAGGGAGACTTGAAAAATATAGTAAAACAAGCATTTGTGCTTCTCTTTAGCCAATGGCTAANGACTTGAAAAATATAGTAAAACAAGCATTTGTGCTTCTCTTTAGCCAATGGCTAAGTTTATTT
>NW_019657296.1:0-369 GCF_002806865.2 Cucurbita pepo subsp. pepo
ATGTCAGATTCCACGTTGATCGGACAAGAAAACAAAACATTTTTTATAAGAGTATGAAAACCTCCTTTTAATAGATGTGTTTTAAAACCTTGACGAGAAATTCGAAAGGAAAAGTCCAAAGTGGACAATATCTGTTAGCATTGAAAGAGTTAACGCTTTGATACCAACAGTGATATGGGAAAATCACTACAAGGGGAGTAAGATTTCGATTACCTTGTTGATCGAATATCAAAAGGCAAGAACATTGTTTGAGATTCGTATCACTCCACAAGCAAGATCGATCATTTCTAGTGATATGAACCAAGAGACATCAATCATACAATNTCAAAAGGCAAGAACATTGTTTGAGATTCGTATCACTCCACAAGC
>NW_019657297.1:0-368 GCF_002806865.2 Cucurbita pepo subsp. pepo
AGTTTTCCTTAAGATCTATGAGTATTTGATGGAATTAGCCTCTGTAATTTTTTTTTTTTCTTATGTTGTTTTAGTTGAGTTCTTGCAAATTTTTGGGAAGGAATCTAAAGCCAAATCGCGGGAAGAAAGAATTCTAAAAAGCCTCCAAGATTGGTTAGAACGTTAAGCCTCCAAGTCGAATCGCACTGGATTACATGAAACATTGGACATAGATTCAAACATAGATTCAAGTAGTGTCGCTTGAAACACATGAAGTTTGGATACAAGTTATCAGATTTATATCTCGTATGGTAAATCCTAGAGAAAGTGCCTTATGGAACAAAATAAGAAATAAGATACAAACAAACAAAAAAAAAAAAAAAAAAAAA
>NW_019657298.1:0-368 GCF_002806865.2 Cucurbita pepo subsp. pepo
AGTATTCCTCACTTATAAACTCATGATCATTCCTTAAATTATTCGATGTGAGACTTTCATCATCCAACAGAAAGGACTTGGACTGTCACACATAATGTGCTACATTGTTTATGTGCACAGATCTAGTGCGTTAGAGTTAGGTTAACCAAACCATGACTTGTGCGCAGAGCCGTCTTCAATCTAAACCATGACCTGTGCATTGCATAGAGCTGCACATCAACTTGTTGCTAGAAATCTGGGTTAAATCACCTAGCCGCCCTTAAAATCCAAGATATCTCCTTAGCTCCCAAATATGATCGAGACGAAGTTTAAATTATGGATTATGTGCTTGGGTAACCGATTGGTATATCTCCCTAGCAAAGCATGCA
>NW_019657300.1:0-368 GCF_002806865.2 Cucurbita pepo subsp. pepo
TGGTTCCTTTTACTCGGTAGTCTCTAGTTCGAATATTTTATTATTTTTCTTGCTCTGGTTAGTTGATTACAAACGAAATTTTGGTATTTCTTGAAATGTTTCCTACCTGACAAGATGCCCTTTGATATGTCCTGTTCTTCACAGGGACATCTGCTGAAACTCAAGGGGACTTTAATGATTGCAAGCCCTGAGGATGTAGCAGCTATTCAAAATATGAGGTTGAAGAGTACTGACAAGAGCAAAATGAGTCGGGATCACAATGGATTCCGAAAACTGCTTATTGTTCTAACTAAATCAGGAAAACTCTTTGCATTGCACTCTGGAGACGGCCGCATTGTCTGGTCTCGTTTACTGCAAGCTTCCCATAA
>NW_019657301.1:0-368 GCF_002806865.2 Cucurbita pepo subsp. pepo
CCCTCACTTTAGCTTCATCTTCACCCCCCAAAAATCACGCACAAATACATAATTTTGCATCTAACTAACTGCTTAAATCTACGATATTGTCCTATTTAGATTTTCTGTTTGAGACTTTTTCTCGAGTTTTTAAGAGGTGGGCATGGAGCCGTGTGCCAACTAGAGTGCTACTATCCCAAAGGAAAGTAAATGGTGAGATCTTACATTGATGGGAGAGAGGAACTAGTGTCAGCGAAGACACTAGGCCCTAAAAAGAAAGGTGAATGGTGAGATATTACATTGATTGAATAGAGGAACTCGTGCAGCGAAGACACGGGTCTCAAAGGGAGAGGTGAATTGTGAGATCTTACATTGATTGGAGAGAGTAA
>NW_019657302.1:0-368 GCF_002806865.2 Cucurbita pepo subsp. pepo
TGACTGAAAGGGAAAGAAAGGGTAGGGGAAAGAAAATGGGAAGGTCATAGAGATTGTAAAGCTCAGAAAGCAGAGATGACTATTTATTCATATTCTACTGATCGGAAGAAAAAGGAAGGACGAAACATTGTGGATTGGTTTACTTGCAATAATCATTCCTCCGGTCAAAAAAATGGAAGGTATTTCACGGGAAAGTATAAGGGTAATGATGCCGGAATATCGCACTCCCTCACCGGATAAAGGCCTAAATGGCGGAAGAGTTGACTTCCGGTGGAGTTTACTACCAAGCCTCTTTTCTTATTTAGTTGATGCTCTTCTCTAAGACACTAACAAATCTTTCACCCGCCCTCTCTCTTATTTATTCATAT
>NW_019657303.1:0-368 GCF_002806865.2 Cucurbita pepo subsp. pepo
GCCAAGACGAGCTGGTATAGACCATTAAAACTGCCCTTTACTTAGGGTGCTGAAATAGAACAGTAAATAACTTCATACTGCACACACTGCCATTATCTACTACAGCTGTTGATGCTTATTGCAAATTATGTATAGCAGTTGACTATAAATTCTGAGCTACTCCAACAACCGTAGAATGTGAGCTACCATCAAAGTGCAAATAATTGCATGGGACCATCTTTTATGTTATCCATCATTACTTTATAAATGGATTCACTTTGAGTGAAATATTTGCAAGAAAACCAAACACGACAAGGTCAAACATTAAGAATATGAACCAATTTCTAATGACATGTCTGTCCTAAATGACAGTTCCAAAACAAACTTGC
>NW_019657304.1:0-368 GCF_002806865.2 Cucurbita pepo subsp. pepo
ATGGAAAACCCGTGTATAGGAGGAAACAAGATGTTTCGACTAGCTACATTCTTTGCTCAGAGCACATTTGTTCTTCCCCTACCTTCATATCCCAGCTTGTTTATTTTCATGGCAGACCGATGGAATCCCGCCAACCTTAGAGACTCGAGGTACATTTGGTTGCCATTGATGGTCGGAGGACTTGTCGATGAACCACTCGACTACAATTTTGGGTTCCCTTTGTGGTCAAGAGTGTCTATATATTGGCATAGAAAGTGGAAGCTTCCTAAGGGCTGGAATCCGTTGAAATGACACGAATTGTTCTTTCGATCGACCCCGCTCAATGTACCATACAAAGAAAGGTCGTTGTTTGATTCTTTCAGTGTCCC
>NW_019657305.1:0-368 GCF_002806865.2 Cucurbita pepo subsp. pepo
ATTCAAATTCTTTCGAGAGTCGTTATGATGTGAGATGAATAATTTTCTTAAACGAATGACAAAATTGTATGTTCTATCTCTGTAATTTATGATAAACGGGAGGCTATATATATATAATTAAGCTAATGAGTAGGTAACTGTTACTTCGCTTTCTTTTTTGGCTCTGTCGCTGACTTTGTGCAATATTATTTTGCATACGTGATCGGTAAATCTTTATTTATTAAAAGTAGGATGATCGACAAAAATTCAACAAAAAAAGAATTGAGAGAAAAATTTAAAGAAAGGTCGATCTTAATCTAATTATTAACTTTGCAACCCGAACAATATATAAACTCTCCATCTCTGTCGAATGAGGGTGAAAACTTACC
>NW_019657306.1:0-368 GCF_002806865.2 Cucurbita pepo subsp. pepo
ATGCACGGGCGGCGGCTGACGCCAATATTCAGGAGCAGCTGACCGGCAATGTTCCGCTTGAGGCTAGCGCCTTCTCGGTTATCTCCTGGCATAAGCAAACGGTAGATAACAGCGTCACCATCCCCGAAAACATGAACGCATGGTCGTTCGGCCCGGAAATAACAATCAGTCCCGGCCAGCAGGTCACCATTCCAGAAAACAGCTACTGGACGATCGCAAATGGCCAGCAGGTAAACAACTCAGGCGCTAACGTCGATTATGGCGAACTCTAAGGAAACCACATGGCAGCATCACTGCAGTTAAAAGGCGGCACCGCCGCAAAGGTAGCCGCATACACACCGCTGGCTCGCGAAATCGTAATCGACACT
>NW_019657307.1:0-368 GCF_002806865.2 Cucurbita pepo subsp. pepo
CATAATTATCTGTCTAGATGTTATATTAATAACTAAAATCTCATCAAATTCAAATATCAAACATTTATATATACTATAAACTTTAAATATTCTTATTATTTTTAAAACTAGGGTAGGATTGAGTTAGATTGGATTGTAACCCTATTTTTAGATGGTTGACCAGACCAAAAAAAATGTCAACCCATAAACCGAACCAAATTCTCGATTGTTAAAAAATTCAACCCAACCCAACACAAATTTTTATGATTTGGGTTGGACGGTGGGATTGATTAGGTTATCAGGTCATATGAACACTCCCTAGTTTCTTAATAGCAGAAATTCCGTAAGTAAAACCCATACAACGCCCACCGATGAATCAATTCCTTCCT
>NW_019657308.1:0-368 GCF_002806865.2 Cucurbita pepo subsp. pepo
AAAAAAATCAATTTGAAGGGGGCTTTAAATTTGGATAGAGATGGAACAAAATTAAAACTGTTTAGTGAAAGATCAAATAATTCATGTTATTAATAGTAATGGATAACACCTAATATGTTGTCAATAAAATTGGGAATTTGAGAAAAAGATTGTTGATAATTTAATTTATATCTAAAATCTTTTGCTTTATATTTGAATTTGAATTATTTTATAGAAGAAATCATAATTGGTTGGTCAATTGAAAATCAAATTAGTTGGAAAAGATTGGCATGGGCCTACGAATTAATATATGATTGACTAACCTCCTCACAATATTAATACCCAGATGAATGACTTGTCCATGTCCAACAATTTTAGAGGGTTTCATT
>NW_019657309.1:0-368 GCF_002806865.2 Cucurbita pepo subsp. pepo
CGGGGTGCGACCCCCTGTGTGTCGGTCAGCTACTGAGTCATTCTATGTGGCAACACGTCCCCCGCTCAGGGATGGGTTTCTATGACCCAGGAGTCCTGTTCAGAAGACCCCTTAGCTGTCACCAATAGGTCTGGGCACCTGTCACACTTTCGTATCCGGATCTGCTAAGCTCAACGATCACCGTACCGGAACTCTGTCTCGACGGTACAATATCAGAGGAGAGAGAGAAGTGGTGGTTCTGATGACACTACCTACACTGCTCAACTCTATCGGGCTACCTATAGTTACCGTGGTGACCTATTATTCTTTCTAGGGTGGAATCTGGTGGCTTAGACATGGATTCGTGTATCTCTAGGATTCTCGTGTCT
>NW_019657310.1:0-368 GCF_002806865.2 Cucurbita pepo subsp. pepo
ATCCGGTAAAGCTATATATGGTAAATAGCTATATATAGTAGATGGCTAAATCTGGTAAAGCTATATATAGTAAACTATACCATATATATATCTGGTCCGGTAGAGCTTTGAAAATGTACTTTTCTATTATCTATACTCTCTTGTTGTACATACCTGAAGTCATCAATACAAAATCCTTTTAGCCAGGCGGCAGTCAGAGCCAGGCGGCTATCAGAGCCAGGCGGAAATCAGAGCTAACGACTGGTATTGATCCTAACAACTGGTATCAGAGCCAGGCGGAAGTTAGAGCCAGGCGAAGTCAGAGCCAGGCGAAAGTTAGATTTAGGCAGTCAGAGCCAGGCGGAAGTCAGAGCCAGGCGAAATTCACC
>NW_019657311.1:0-368 GCF_002806865.2 Cucurbita pepo subsp. pepo
AATTTTATAATTCCAAAATAATCAATAATTTCAACATTTAGTTAAATTAGTCTAGTTATAGATTATATATAGAGTTTATAAAAAAAAAAAAAAAAACTTATTAATTCACTTTTGTAAAAAAATATATTATCATTACTATTATTGAAGATTACCAAATGTATTTTAAATCAACATTTAATAGTTCAGTCAATGGTTTTTCTACCAACCATGTGAAAAATCAGACTCTATTGGTAAAAAATTTGAGTCTAATCCCATCAATTATTTGTGGAAATTTATGCTAATCATATCCATTTTATATTCCATTCATGCATTCTAATGGCTTATTTTTTGTGAAAGAATATGTCAACTAGGTGATAATCCTATTACAC
>NW_019657312.1:0-368 GCF_002806865.2 Cucurbita pepo subsp. pepo
TATATTTGGACCATTTGTTATTTTTGGGTTGTCAGGGTTCTTATGGGTTTTGGTATGGTTATCTGCAATATCCAGTACTCCTGATCGGAATCTTCAGATATCCAAATACGAATTAGAATATGTACTGAACAAGAGGCAACAACCTCTAGTGGTCGAGAACGTACCCAGGACCACTGTGATTCCTCCTTTCAAGCGGCTACTTTCTAAAATGCCAACATGGTCTCTCATCGTTGCAAATGCTATGCATAGTTGGGTACTGCTCAAACTCATTTCCTTCCATTTAATTCGTAGGATCCTCTCTGGTGGGCTTTTGTAATGAAGATGTTGACTGATCTGTTAGCCAAAATTTTCTGTGGCTTTTACATGAC
>NW_019657313.1:0-368 GCF_002806865.2 Cucurbita pepo subsp. pepo
CATTTGTTGTGCGTCGTAATGTCACGACCTTCAATGGTCTGATATCACTTGTTGTGCGTGGTAATGTCACGACCTTCAATGCTCTAATATCACTTGTTGTGCTGTAAAGCTACAACCTTCAATGCTCTGATACCACTTGTTGTAGTGGAATGCCACAACTAAAATGTTTGGCTACAACAAAATCGATTGCACTCACACACCCATAAACATAAATTAAACAAACAGACACAAAAATTTATGTGATTTGGAGAGAATAAATTCTCCTACATCCATGGTGGTAGCCAATCACTATAACCAAAATAAATGAGAATTATGACAATTCATCTTACGACAATTTACAACATAAAGATTATCACCATAAACTAATA
>NW_019657314.1:0-368 GCF_002806865.2 Cucurbita pepo subsp. pepo
TATTTACTTAAAAACACCCCGAAAAATAAACACAATTTATAGAATAAAAATTAAAAAACTAAATGATTAAAGAGAGATTTCGTTTTCATAATTTTAGATAAGTTTTAATTTCCATTCATGGTTTTAAAAATTTTCGATTCGATTTCACTAATTATCTCTAAATTGTGTTCTACTCAATCACATGTTTTCTTTTGTTTATAAATGTTTTCACTTGCATTTAAAATTATAAAATGCAGAATTACATTTTAAAAAAAAAACCAATATAAATATAATAATTTATGTTATAAACTTGAATATGTATAAATTATATGATATTGTAAAATATAATTATATAAATGTTATATTTTTAAATGTGTTCATAAATTAAT
>NW_019657315.1:0-368 GCF_002806865.2 Cucurbita pepo subsp. pepo
ATAGGAATCCATGGGATTATTTCAAATGGCTCAATAGGACTATGTGCAGTTACACTAACCTAGTCTACGGGTGAGGTTCCAGCTGGACCCACTTCTTTAGCTGTAGTAAGTACTTCTGTTTTAGTAAGTTCGGAAAACTTCAGTCTTGTCCCATCATGCCCCACATGACTCTCCGAACAATAGAGTCCTTTCCCACTATTTGCCTTCAGGATCTGTTGAAGAGTTTCCTGATGACGCACAATAAAAGATCTATTATATATATATAAGTGAAAAACATAATCTCGGACCAAGTAAAACAACAAACTTGATAAAAACTAGGTTCTCTCACCCAAATTGGAGACAAAATGAAAAGCTTGCATTTTCTTTGA
>NW_019657316.1:0-368 GCF_002806865.2 Cucurbita pepo subsp. pepo
TATATATATATATATATATATATATATATATATATAGTTAGCTGAAATGATTGATTTGATTTGGATGATGATTTAATTTTCATCACTATATAAGCTATAATAACTTTATTTAATAAATGAAGCTAGACGTGTTTTAAAATCGTAAATCTGACAGTGATACGTAATAGGCTAAAACGAACCATATATGCTAGTGGTGGGTTTGGGGTGTTACATATGATATTAGAGCCAGACACTAGGCAGTGTGCTGGCGAGGACACTGAACTCCTACGAAGTAGATTGTGAGATCCCACGTCGGTTGGGGAAGAGAACAAAACATTTCTTATAAGTGTGTGAAAACCTCTCCCTAGTAGACGCGTTTTAAAATCGTG
>NW_019657317.1:0-368 GCF_002806865.2 Cucurbita pepo subsp. pepo
ATATCGATATCGATATTAATATAAATTTAGCTCTCGTTTCTTAAAAATATAGCAAAAATCGGACAAAAACGCTAAATTAGTTTCAAATCTTTTTCTCCCCTAATTAGAAAATAAAACACCGGAAAAATTAAACAAAGCCGACTCTAGATATATATTTTTTTATTGTGTCACGGTCTATCGGTTTAAAAGTTTATGATTTATTAGACATTTATTAAAGTTTGATGACAAAATATATCCATAAAAAATTTTATAAACTAAATTTATAGTTTAATATTTTTGTAAGTTAAAAAAAAGTGAGAAGTAACTTAAATCTCAAAGAAAGTAACATGTGGACCACATATGGATCTACAATCAACATATTTTATTTT
>NW_019657318.1:0-368 GCF_002806865.2 Cucurbita pepo subsp. pepo
CGCTGCAGACGTGACACGTGGCACAATCAGAGTGCGACGCGTGTGCAGGCGTCTCGGGTCGAGGCGCGGGTTAACGGGTCGCTCGCGGGTCTCGGGCCGAACGCGGGTGGCGGGCCGCGTGGGTCTCAGGCCGAACACGGGTGGCGGGCCGCGCGGTGATGGGCCGACTCGCGGGTGATGGGCCGCGGGGTGAAGGCTGGGTGTTTGGGCTGCAGGTAACGTGGGTTCTGGGCCGACCGAATGGACGGGGCTCGGTTCGGGTTTTCGGATCTGGATCTTGGGTCGGACTTCATCCTCTTCGTCCGACTCCTGCGCGATTTTCTGGCAGTCTCTCTCTCTCCTCGACAACGTCGTCCTGATGTCCTTTT
>NW_019657319.1:0-368 GCF_002806865.2 Cucurbita pepo subsp. pepo
TGATCCCCAGTTGCTATGGAGAACAAAGGACGAAATACAATAGATTCCTCTATTTAAGTGGTTCTCGCTTCTCCTTATTGCTGTTCCTAACTCTTCCCCGGTTAGTTCCCAATGTTTGGCACTTTCCATACTCCGTGGGTGCAACATCAACAAATTCGCTCATTCTCAAGTTACAACCTAAGATCTATGACCATATTATGTTANATAATTGTGATCTGTTTGCCAGAAATCAGGGGTCTTTCTGTGGAAACCTTCACGAACAATTGTCATTTTTTTTATGGTTTTTCCACTTTTCACAGCAGCTCTTTCCACACCACCGGATATCTAGTGCCAAATCGTCGCCCGTTTCCTTATTTCTTTGATAATCG
>NW_019657320.1:0-368 GCF_002806865.2 Cucurbita pepo subsp. pepo
TTTGGTATAGATCTGGTTTGTAAAGGCCTCACACTCCCAGACTGGCAAAGTTTGGAAATCCGACGTTCCGTCCCTTTTGCTGACGGTGTTCGACATATAGGATTCGTCTAAATCTACCCCTGATGTGTGTAAAAGGTTCTGGGATTACTTTTGTTGCGTAAAATGGATGTTTTGACGTCGATTTTGTATGGTTTGGCCTCGCCGGAGTTTCGTTGGATATTTCTGTTCCTCTTCATTTTCCTCTATTTTGTAGGTCGTTTTGGGGTGGCTGAAGGTCGGGGTCGANCATGTGCGAGCGTTTTTGATTCTGCCGACGACCTTTTTTTCTTTTTTTTTATCCGATCCATTACATTACCTACCCCTAAAAA
>NW_019657321.1:0-368 GCF_002806865.2 Cucurbita pepo subsp. pepo
TAGGTAACTATCCATCAAGACAATTTATAAGAAACCAAAGAGAAGCCTATTTGACAATGTTTCTCATGAAAGTTACCAAATGCTCAAACTCTAGCTTGACCACAAATCAAATACAGGAACTCGTTCCTAGGTCCATGTGATTTACTAGTGCATTCTATTTGCATTGGGATAGGGTGGAGTTCTTAACGAGTTTCATGTCATGATTTTGACTCCAAAAATTTACTAGAATTGGGGTAGGTAGCCAAAAGAGAAGAGGTATTACAAATTTCTTGATTTTTTATGGGAAAATANTAGACCAGACATTAATGATGAACCAAATCAAGTGGTCACAAACAATATTGAGGAAAGGAAAACAATTCTTTCTTTCT
>NW_019657323.1:0-368 GCF_002806865.2 Cucurbita pepo subsp. pepo
GTAGATACTCCACAGAATGCTGGAAGATCAAATGTAGAAAAGCTCTCTTTACCTTGCGAACTTTGATTAACATGGTGGAAGATCAAAGGTAGAAAAGCCTTATTTACCTTGCGAACTTTAATTAGCATGATGGAAGATCAAATGTGGAAAAGCTTTATTTACCTTGCCAACTTTGATTAGGAAGGAGTATATTGATCATGTTCGTGATTTAAGTCACCAAAGCAAGTGTGGAAACACTTCAAAAGCTGTTCACTAAGAATAATACAGTGCTAACTCAAGGTAATTTTTCTAATGAATAATATTTCTGGAGAGNCTGGAGAGTGAAATTTTTGTTTTATGAAATTTCAGAATTTGATGTTGAGGAGCCA
>NW_019657324.1:0-368 GCF_002806865.2 Cucurbita pepo subsp. pepo
ACAAAAGATACCTTATTGCAGTAGCTTCTGTGCTAAAGGTCCATCTGGCATTGGCAAAAAAAGAAAATGTCACCGCGAGGCAAAATGCCGCGAAGTTAGAGAAAGACTGTGTCTGACCTTCCACAAAAAAAACAGCGAAAGCCACCCAGTGTATAAGAGTGTTTATTACGCCTACAGAGGNGGTCATAAGAATATCCTCATCAGCAAGGCAGCCCGGATCTTGTCATCAGAATATGATCAACGCAAGAATTGTTAAGCCTGGCTAAGCATAAAAAAGCCCGGCGACCGGGCAATGACTTTGCCGCGCCTCTCTGAGCAGGCTACGGGGTAGGTCTTGTCAGCGTAGGTCATCATTAGGGCAGGCGGCA
>NW_019657325.1:0-368 GCF_002806865.2 Cucurbita pepo subsp. pepo
TGAAGAGAATCTCTAATAAAATTTAAACACTTTTTTTTTTAAAGTCAAGAGGTGGAAAAGAATTAGTAAAGAATAAAATAATGATAATAATAATAATAAATAAATAAAAATGGTANAATAAAATAATTTATAGAAAATTAATAGAAAAAATACAAGAATAAGTGTATAAAATTTTAAAACATTGGCGAAATAGAAATTAATTTAAAAATAAATAATAAAATATATAATATTTTGACGACAAACATAAACCAAATAGAAAAAGGCATGTACCCGCTGCTGGGATCTCCACGGAAAATTCAGTGTAACAGAAGACTGAAAGCATGGCAGGACACCGGAGACGACATAAGACAAGACGACAGCTGGGCCGG
>NW_019657326.1:0-368 GCF_002806865.2 Cucurbita pepo subsp. pepo
TAAAAAAACAATTTAAAAATTGTTGGAGAATAAATAAAAAATATATATATATAGTGATGACTCCGTAGTCCAATGGATAAGAAGTTGGTCTATAAAAAATCAGAGATTATGGGTCCGATCCCCAGCAGAGTCGGTATGTGATTCAAACAAGGCTTCACACATTAAGAACTACCAAATAGGTTCATAAAACATGTTTCTACTTATTTTCCAACATTTAATTAGGATTGTACTTTTGAAAAATTATATTCCAAATGGTTAATTTTTTTTTTTTNATGACTTTGTGGCCCAATGGATAAGGCACTGGTCTACGAACTAGGAATTTCAATAAGGCGTCACTCTCGAAAATATTAATATTTTTATTATTTAAA
>NW_019657327.1:0-368 GCF_002806865.2 Cucurbita pepo subsp. pepo
AAAAATTAATTGCGTGTGTTCTTGTTTTGCGATTGGTGGCAGGCAATGGCATCTATCGCTGCATCGGCTGAAGCCGATCGGAACGCTATGATATTGAGGTAAATGGTGAAGGCCATGTTATGATACTTTTTTTTGGTTACTAAGCGACTTGGAATTGTTGGCAAATAATGAGTTCCTTCGCNGCATCATTGGGAAATATGCATGTTATATCTTATACACACAGTAGTCGCCCATTCAGAAAGGAAAAATCGGATTTATCGAAAAATTGTTTATTGATATTGGATTTGTGTTACTTGTTTATTAAGTATTTAGCATGGAGTGTTTACTAAGAAGTAGTAGTTGTTGTCTTTGCTTCTTTCAGAGAGAAA
>NW_019657328.1:0-368 GCF_002806865.2 Cucurbita pepo subsp. pepo
TCTCAACAAAGCTAAAAAAAATAGAAATTCTATTCCTTTTTTATTAAAAAATTTGATATCCCGAATCAAAGAAAATGAGACTTTATATAGCCTTTACAACCTTAACCTACATGACACATAACTTCCAAATTAAATTTGCTACTAAATGCGAAATACCCATAACCTCCATATTAAAAGTGCTAGTTAACGGTGGAATATGGTAACCTATTTTGGTTACGATATAACTTTAACTTTTAAATAAAAAACAACCAAATATTTTAATTATAATTAAATAGTGCAATGAATGAAATGTGCTTATTTGTATCCTTGGACTGGTNAAACAACCAAATATTTTAATTATAATTAAATAGTGCAATGAATGAAATGTG
>NW_019657329.1:0-368 GCF_002806865.2 Cucurbita pepo subsp. pepo
GGGAGGAAATAGGACCTTTTATTCCATTGTAAGTGAGGTCATGTTGCTTACTTTTACATCGTCACATGGTATGTGACGGCTGCAAATAAGTTTGATTGCCAGCGGAGTTGCAGAACTTCCTCTAATGTTCTTGAAGCTCACTNTAAAATGAGACAACAAATGGTTTATTTGTGAAGTTATAATGAAAAAATGAATCAAAGGTTCGAGAATGCAATCCATACCTGCCGATTGCACTGATTCCACAGACAATACTCTTGATTTATTAGAATAGGGTTGCTAACATTGACCATTATAATGTCCAAAAAGTGCATATTAGTGGCGGTGCCTCTAGCAGTAGAAGCTGGCCACGTTTTGATCCTAACACCATT
>NW_019657330.1:0-368 GCF_002806865.2 Cucurbita pepo subsp. pepo
TTTTATTGGTTGAAAATGAGGAAAGATGTGAACAAAGTATGGAAGCAATGTTTTAAATGTAAGGAGGCCAAGTCTAAGACACAACCACATGGTCTTTACACACCTTTAGATGTTCCTAGTGAACCATGGGTTGACATTAGCATGGATTTTGTTCTAGGATTACCAAAGACTAGAAGACACCATGATAGCATTTTTGTGGTGGTTGATAGGTTTAGTAAGATGGCACATTTCATTCCATGTAACAAAACAGATGATGCTACCAATATAGNCATTGTTAGTGCAGGGATGTAAAATTTTTAAGTCATTTTTGGAAGGTTTTGTGGGGAAAGTTGGGAACTAAGCTTCTATTTTCTACAACATGTCACCCC
>NW_019657331.1:0-368 GCF_002806865.2 Cucurbita pepo subsp. pepo
TTTTTTTTCTCAAGTAAATCTCAAGTTGTTTTTCTGTTGCTGTGTGGCAGGAGGATGGGTTGGGGAGGGGGGGGGATGGATGAAAGGTTAGTGGAGAGGGGAAAAGGTTGTTTTTTTGTTTATTTATTTATTTATTTTTATTATTATTATTTTTTTATAATTATTTTATTTGTTTCTTTCTTTCCTTATTGTTGGGCTATTACATGAGCGGTGTCTGAAAAAGTNCAGACTAGAAAGAGCTCAATGTCATGTTATATTGTTTTAAAGCTTAGGTCCTATCATGTATATGTTTGTTTGGATTACCTGACCCAAACAGTAGGGTTACTCATTGAGTATTTCTTCAAATACTAGCCACATACTACCTTTAT
>NW_019657332.1:0-368 GCF_002806865.2 Cucurbita pepo subsp. pepo
ACTCATTTAGTGATGTTGTAGCAGATACTCATGAAACTCCTAAGACCGCTGCTGAGGAACTAGATGTGGAGAAAGGTTCCAAGACAACAAAGCAAGTGGGAGTTGAGGTTGAGTTGCGGAGAAAATCACCTAGTGATCTTGTGGCAGATACTCAACAAACTCCCGAGGTTGTTGCAGAGGAACCAGCAGTAAAGCAACTGACACCTGAATCGGTGTTGAGAAGATCATCCTGTACTATCAGAGTACCAGATATGTATGTACCTTCATTACACTATCTGTTGTTGATGAAAGGGAACCAGAGCCCTTTGATGAGGCCNGTAAAGCAACTGACACCTGAATCGGTGTTGAGAAGATCATCCTGTACTATC
>NW_019657333.1:0-368 GCF_002806865.2 Cucurbita pepo subsp. pepo
CCCCACAAGCCCACCCCGTCAAGGCAGCAACCATCACTCTCCAAGTGCCCCAGGGACAGCCTAAAACTTGGCGTCTGCGCCGACTTGCTGGACGATCTAGTGCACTTAGTGATTGGCTCACCACGAAAATCCTCATGTTGCACCCTAATCCAAGGCCTTGTTGACTTGGAAGCTGCTGTGTGCCTTTGCACTGCGGTGAAGGCCAGAGCCTTGGGTCTCAAGATTGACCTCTCAGTTTCCCTCAGCTTGCTTTTGAACTACTGTGGAAAGAAGGTTCCGTCCGGCTTCCAATGCCCTGCTTGAAACCAAATCCTTTCATTTNGTTCATGAATTTTCCATTTCAATGTCGTGTTTAAATAATCGGTTCG
>NW_019657334.1:0-368 GCF_002806865.2 Cucurbita pepo subsp. pepo
TATTACTTTTACTAAATTCAATCACTGCGTACAGTTTGTGGATAAAAAAGTAATTGAACAAATATGGAATACGACCGTTTTGAGAGTTCAAAAGCGGTTGAGTATTTATTCTGTACGGTCTTATTCGATCTAATCTTGCCACGTAATTCTTTTACATTGGGTAACGNTAAAAAGTGATATCTAACTCGCTCAATCATATGAACAGTTGATCCTAATTGTAACGTATCCAGTTCAATTGTTTTTAACTATAAAACTATTTATAAATTTTTTTTTAATGATTTATGACCCTTTTTTTTTTTCAAATAATTTTATTTTAAAATTATTTCTATATAAATATAGTATTTTATTTTATTATGAATTAAAATATA
>NW_019657335.1:0-368 GCF_002806865.2 Cucurbita pepo subsp. pepo
GTAAGTCTTGCAATTGCGCCTTGAGTTCCTTCAACTCTGCTCGCGCCATACGATAGGGTGCTTTGGAAATAGGTCCAGTTCCCAGCTTGAGTTCGATGACGAGTCGACCGCTCGGGAAGGGGGTATTCCAGGTAAGTCGTCCGGAAATACATCCGGGAACTCGTTTACTATTGGCACGTTTACTAGGGTCTTTTCCTTTCCTCTTACGTCTACAACACATGCTAATATAGCCCATCCACCTTGTTGGACTAACCTCTTTGCTTTCATCATCGATACTACCTTGGGGGTAATCCCGGTATTTGTGCCTTTAAATTTAAAGGTNTAGCCAACCAATCCATGCCTAGTATGACGTCGAAATCTGTCATGTT
>NW_019657336.1:0-368 GCF_002806865.2 Cucurbita pepo subsp. pepo
ATGCCTTTAATAGTTTCAGTTTCATTTTGAGGCTATATAAAACCATGTTTGTTGTATTTGTAAGAAGACTTGGAAAATATATTAAAGGAAGCATTTGTGCTTTCTTTAGCCAATGGCTAAGTTTTTTTTTGCAATTCTATGTAGTTTAGGTTGCATGTAGAATCATTCAAGCTCGACATGATCAATCTTGCTTGTGGAGTGATTCGAATCTCAAACAAGTGTTTGAGATATTTGATCAACAAGAGTCATTCAAGCTAGACATGATCGATCTTGCTTGTGGAGTGATTCGAATCTCAANTTCCTTATCTTATCAGCTATAGTGAATTTTTCTAGTAGTTAACGAATGTTGGTTAACAAGGTTAATGAGT
>NW_019657337.1:0-368 GCF_002806865.2 Cucurbita pepo subsp. pepo
ACGTAACCCCCTCTGGAGCTTCAGCGATGCTTCCGGGCGACACAACCCCCTCTGAAGATTCAGCGACGCTTCCGAGCGACGCAATCCCCTCTGGAGCTTCAGTGACGCTTCCGGACGACGCAACCCCCTCTGGAGCTTCAGCGACGCTTCCGGACGACGCAACCCCCTCTGGAGCTTCAGNTCAGCGACGTTTTCGGGCGACGCAACCCCCTCTGGAGCTTCAGCGACGCTTTCGGGTGACGTTACCCTTTCTGGAGCTTGAGCGATGCTTACGGGCGACGCAACCCCCTCTGGAGATTCAGCGACGCTTCCGGGCGACGGAATCCCCTCTGGAGCTTCAGCGACGCTTCCAGACGACGCAACCCCCT
>NW_019657340.1:0-367 GCF_002806865.2 Cucurbita pepo subsp. pepo
TGGTTTAGCTTACTATATTTAGCTTTACCAGATATAACCATATACTATATATAACTATTTAACCTATATACTTATACCTTTTTAACAATTTATATGTCATTTACTAAATATAACTTTACTATGTATAATCGTTGACTCAGCTATAAATAAGTAGCAACATACGATATCGGAGCTTCCATAGCCTAACATACGATACACGAAAAGGTAGAAAACCAATCCCAAGCTCTTCCTTGTAATACTATCTTTACGTTTCATGAAGAAATCTAGGGGAGAAACAGCGATATCGGAGTGGTGGAAGTCGATTTTCAGACGGCGGCGCAAAGGAGGCACGTGTCTTCTTCCTGTCCAGAGGAAGAAGACGATGACG
>NW_019657342.1:0-367 GCF_002806865.2 Cucurbita pepo subsp. pepo
AAGTCGTAACCATGCAAGAGAAAGAGCTAAACTAGTTAGCATCAGTGAACTGACATGAACAAGCATCTGACGTTAAAGGGCTAAAGGTCTTTCAATGGTGTACTCTTCCGACCGAACCTACCGACCCCACAAAAGTGTGGACAAACTAATGCATTCCACTTATCGAACAGGATTTGATCGTTGGTTCATGACCCCTAAATATTTAACACATCCAAGGGGTGATCTTACGACGACGGGAATGGTCTATGAATTTTCCTGTTTACAAGGATGACATGACTCACTTGATCCCCTTCCCCACGGATCTAAGATGAGCGAACCATACGACAAAGAGATTTCTTGGCTCGAACTCAACTATTATCCACATGAC
>NW_019657343.1:0-367 GCF_002806865.2 Cucurbita pepo subsp. pepo
TGGTGTACACAGTTTACGCTACAGCCGCAGACCCTAAAAAGGGCTCTCTTGGGACCATTGCCCCAATTGCTATTGGGTTCATAGTTGGTGCCAACATCCTTGCTGCCGGCCCATTTAGCGGTGGGTCCATGAACCCAGCCCGTTCATTCGGCCCAGCTGTTGTCAGTGGAGACTTCTCTCAGATTTGGATCTACTGGGTCGGCCCACTTATTGGTGGTGGGCTTGCTGGGCTTATCTACGGTGACGTCTTTATTGGGTCTTATGCCTCTGTTCCAGTGTCTGATGACTATGCTTAAGTTCAGTTGTCGTTTAAGGTTTGTTGTTTGTGTGGTGCTTTTTTCCTTGGTTTTTGTTGGAAAAGAAAAAT
>NW_019657344.1:0-367 GCF_002806865.2 Cucurbita pepo subsp. pepo
TTTTTTTTGGTACGATGTTATAATATTAAATTTTAATTTTTTAAATATTAAGTTGGTATCTCCCTGTTGCATTCAGGGTCCTCAGTAAATAGACAATTTCTGGACAATGATCCCTCAACAAACTGCGTACTCTCTTAATAGGAAACAAACACCTGCATTTGATTCAAGCTATGGTGTTTTCACCCTCTTCTTTACCTTCTCCTTTGAATCCCAAGACGCCTGTCCCGAGAAACGCCATTGATAATGTCTCCATCTCATTGCAGTTTCGTATCGTCACGCTTTGTTTTGCTTTCAGCTCCAGCAGCAGGAAACATCACAAAACCGGAGTAATGTTCTCCGACAAAACGTCCTATTAATTCACTGAAAT
>NW_019657345.1:0-367 GCF_002806865.2 Cucurbita pepo subsp. pepo
TTCATATGAAAATCCAAGCGATTCCTGCAAGTATTTCTTTACAAAAAGTCCAAGGTGGCTACTTACCTTGTTGTCGACATTCAGGACCTCTGTTCTTGAGCTTCCGATACCCGATTTACCTCAACTTTCCTTTCACAAACTCCTTATTATGTCTACTTTCTGGAACCATAGAGTTTTTCATGAGAATCCATCTGGAAGGGGGTTAAAATTGAGAAAAACCGAGGGAAGGTTTAGTTTTGGGTTGACATGGCCAGTTCAACTAAACTGGCCACGTCATTGTCTTCTTCCTCCAGACGGGGAGAAGACGCGTGCGACCGTTCGTGCCACCCTCTGAAACTCGCCCTCCCCAGCTCCTATCACATGTTTC
>NW_019657346.1:0-367 GCF_002806865.2 Cucurbita pepo subsp. pepo
GCTGTCACAAATAATTCCTTAATGAAAGTTCGATTCCATCCTTTGAAATCCAAGTCAACCTATGTGAGCGCATGACATCAGTTTCAAGTTTGAACCCTATAAAATTATTTCTCTCATGTTAAAATTGTGATATTTTTTGTTAGACAAAATTTAATGGAGTTTCATGCCCTCTCATATTTCTTCCTTTTTTTTAATTCTGTTCAACAAATCTTCCTTCTCCTCATTTGTAATTATTTTCCTTCTGTAAATAGATTTGATTTTAAGTTCGATAATCATTTTCAATTCTGTAAATAGATTTGATTTTAGAGGAAAGAGGATGCCGTTGGACGAGAGGTTAGTGGAGAGAGGTGAGTAATTTTTTTTTTTT
>NW_019657347.1:0-367 GCF_002806865.2 Cucurbita pepo subsp. pepo
CCCATAAAATATTAATCTTCTCAATCAACACATTTAGAAGAGATTAAATATTTCGTAATTCAATCTTAAATATTGTGTGCTTTTCAAAGTTAATATTCTAATCACAAATAAAAAATAGATATTTTGTGCTTTGCGTTTCCCCTCAAGGTTTTCCACATCTTGGCTAACACACTGTTCAGTGTCTGGGTCTGATACTATTAGTGTCTTGGTCTGATACTATTTGTAATAGCCCAAGCCCACAACTAGCAGATATTGTCCACTTGGCTCGTTGTGTATCGTAGTCAGCCTCACAGTTTTAAAATGTGTCTACTAGTACGGAGAGGTATAAGTTTTCACATACCTATAAGGAATGCTTAGTTTCCCTCTC
>NW_019657348.1:0-367 GCF_002806865.2 Cucurbita pepo subsp. pepo
TTCGCTAATGCCATTCTTGAATCTTACGTCAAATTAAACCTAAAATATTTCTCAGAAATACAACCTTAACACCTTGTAAATGGACAAATGCAGATTAACAAGGACCTGAGTCGAATGAAGCGATTTAATGCTCAGGCAGCTCTTGAGTATGGTCTTATCGACCGTATAGTCAGGCCAGCTCGCATTAAGGCCGATGCACCACGCAAGGATGATGGGGCAGGGCTTGGTTAGAGTAAGATTAATTATTGTCTTCACATTGGAAGTAGCACATGTTTGCTTTAGGTTTACATGGCACACAACTAAGTAATTAGAATTTATGTATGGAAGTTCAAATCTTGTTTTTCATCCATTAATTTAAATGGAAGCT
>NW_019657349.1:0-367 GCF_002806865.2 Cucurbita pepo subsp. pepo
TATATATAACATATTTAAATGTAATAATATAAAAAAAAATGTTAATGAACCATTTAAAAGTAATTAAAAGTTTTATAAACGTAAATGAAATTCTTATAACTGAAATGATTTTGTAATTCAAATAATTATCTTTATCAAAACTGAATGAAATAATTATAATTTCTATTCTATTATAATTTCTTTTCCATTTAAAAGTAATAACTTATTTTCATAAATGAAATTATTATAATCTTTTTCATTTAAAAGTAACAACTAGTTTTCATAAATGTAAATAAAATCTTTATAATTTCTTTCCATTTAAAAGTGATCTAAAACTTTTATAAATATAATTGAAATGATTTTATAATTTAAATACTCCTCTTTTAAT
>NW_019657350.1:0-367 GCF_002806865.2 Cucurbita pepo subsp. pepo
TTTATATTGCTCGAACATTATATTGAAACCGACCCATGTGTCAGTCATTTCATCGAGATAACCCAAACATCCATCCATCTTGGTTCTAATCGAGGCATGAACCCGCGTGTGTGCATATCCAACCTACGACACATGGGTTAGGACGCAATGTTGGCACAGTCGTGTTGTCTAACAATATTCTTGAAAGACTCATTTTTAAGAAAGTTGCTTGAAACGCTCATCTCGTAACACTTACCCACACTATGACACACATATGTGCTAAAGGGTAGCTTGCTTAGACCACAGGGCCCAAGGGTGATGGAGAGCTGACACAATGTCTTCTCCTATAGAACATTTTGATGCATTTCAAATCTTTCTAGAGTATACG
>NW_019657351.1:0-367 GCF_002806865.2 Cucurbita pepo subsp. pepo
ACGTGAGTGTGAGGTTTGCCTCCACATAGCGCTTCTTCATCCAACACTCTACCGCATAGTGCCCATATTTTCCACAAGAGTAATACATGATCATACTCTTGAACTTCTAGGGGTTGGCATTGTCATAGGTGTGTGAGATATTTTCATGGCCTCCTCTGCCACCACGGCCATGTCCGCAACCACGTCCATGACCTCTTTTTTCCTTGTTATGGTTGCAATGTCCCCTCATACTTGAAAAAGAAGATTCAACCACATCATTCCTTTTCGTCCGTGCAAGCCACTCCTCATATGTGAGTAAGAGGTGTTTCTTCTCCTCTTTGACTTTATAGCCATGAAGTCTCACCTCATGGACCTTAAGATGACCAAC
>NW_019657352.1:0-367 GCF_002806865.2 Cucurbita pepo subsp. pepo
GTGATTGTGTGTCTCGCTGCTTCTTCCCTTTCCGATTCGTCATCCTTTTCTTTCCTCTTGCTCTTGTTTTCATCAGCTATTTTCCTCTCCTGTAATAAAGAGAGATTCTCCGATTCCTTCTTTCACCTATGGATTCTTGAACTGTAAACTCATTCACCTATTCTTTATGGTCTCACAAGGTAAACTGGAGGATGATTCTTTCACTCGGGTTTCACTAGGTAAGCTGGATGAGAAGAGGGTAAAGCAAAAGCGGCTGGCTGGCTTCTTTCTCCTGCCCCTGAACCGGAACAGTCAGGAAAGACTAAAGATTCATGAGAGTTCACTGCCAGTCAATCCTCAACATTCTTTCTCGTTCACTGTCAGGAAA
>NW_019657353.1:0-367 GCF_002806865.2 Cucurbita pepo subsp. pepo
TAAAAAAAAAAAAAAAAAAAAAACTAGGAGTTTAAAGGCATAAATCCAGACAACTTCCTACAAAAACAAATAGAAAAATAAAAGGTTTAAGCAGATTTAGTTGGATCCAAAGAGATATGTCATTTGAAGAGGTTAGTAGTATGTTAAATCTCCCTTTTATTTTATTAAATGATATTAATTTGGCTACCTTATTTAGTTTTGAAGTAGATTAAATGAAAAGAATTTTGTATGAGTTTGAGGAAATCACAACCAATAATATTTTAGATCTTCTTAATTGTTGCAATTACTTAGTTTGTCAATAATTTTATATGAACTATAAGAAAAGAATAGTCAAATAAATAGATTAAATTAAAAATCAAGAATATAA
>NW_019657354.1:0-367 GCF_002806865.2 Cucurbita pepo subsp. pepo
TAGAAACACCAACCTGAAACATGGGCTTGTCTGATACATTGCGATAGAGAAGTCCGCCATCAGAGAAGTTGAGGCTTTGCGTAGTGTTGACAGTGCTAACACTTGAGGAGACTGTCGCGCCGACACTTCCATCGCCAAACATCCATCTGATGCCCTGATTTTTAGCCATCTCCATTGCAACGCCAGAACCGCTAATCCCATCTGTCCCCTCAAGAGAAGTTGAATGGAACACGATCCCTTTATCCCACGTCGACCCATTATTCATGATGGCAATAGCAACAGAGGCTTTAGTAGCCGCTAACTCTCCACCAGATGCAATCCAGGCGCCTGCAGTCAGCCCCTGCTGGAACATGTCGTATGGTTGCAC
>NW_019657355.1:0-367 GCF_002806865.2 Cucurbita pepo subsp. pepo
TTAATTTCAAAGTTGAAATTTAAATGTGGTTTTTGCCCTTTCCAAAATTAAATATAGAATTTTGCTAAATTAATTATACCTTTAAACTTAAAAAAAAAAAAAAATCTATAAAATATATTTATTTAATTTAAAAGTTACTTTATTTCAAAAATATTTTTATGTCAAAAGTTTCATTAATATTCTCCCATTTAAAAAAAAAAAATTAAAATACACTACCGTCATTATTATGTTTTAAAAGTGTAAAATAATTTTTTTAAAAATATTTATTATTATAGATAAAATTATCTTTAAATTTTTTTAAATTATTTTTTGTAACAATATTTTTAAAATTTTTTTAAAATTTTAAAGACATTTTTGAAGTTTTTTT
>NW_019657356.1:0-367 GCF_002806865.2 Cucurbita pepo subsp. pepo
CAGCTGAAAGTACCCAGAACCAGAATGAAGATCTTCCGCACATGGCGGTGCTCCCAAATGCTAAGGTTTCAAACTGGTATCACCACCAAGAAACAAAAAAATATATAAATGCGGGAAGGCCAGAAAAATACAGCAACCATGTGTTAAGATACATACCGCGCACGCAAGTGCATCGCATCCTGGAAGAGAGAAAGAAGCACAAAAACAACATTTTCTTAAACATTGAACTTCGGTGAGCCATTAAAAAGCTGGAGAGACATGAACAAGGAGGAATAAAAAATAAAATAGAAATATTACCGTGGTCAAAAAGTTCTCCCAGTGGACTTGAGGAATTTGTCCTCCGTGCTTGCTTCCCATCAACAGCATC
>NW_019657357.1:0-367 GCF_002806865.2 Cucurbita pepo subsp. pepo
CGACGCACAATGCCCCTGATTTGTGCACATTGCATTTGGGTGGCAGCAGTACTAATTTGGATAATTATCATATGAATATATCTGTGCCTACTAACTCTTTGGATGCAGAAAATTTGGTGCCCACATCAACTTCAAAATTGCCGCTGCAATCCTCTGCGTCGCTGCCGCGCGAATCGCGTTGGATGTTTCACCAATGATTGGGGCCTCGAATCCTCCGCCAGCGGATGATATTGCATAATGTCCGGTCGAATCCTGAGCCGCTGGTCAACCGACTGCTGTAGCACTGGTTGCTCCCCTCGCAACGACTGGTACAGCTATCCCTTCAATTGTGGATCCTGCACCTACTACTCATCCGTATGGTACTCGA
>NW_019657358.1:0-367 GCF_002806865.2 Cucurbita pepo subsp. pepo
TTCCCTTCTCTAATCGATGTGAGACCCCCCAACCCATCCCCAGGGCCTAGAGTCCTTGCTGGCACACTGCCTTGTGTCCACCCCCTTCGGGGTTCAACCTCCTCGCTAGCACATCGCCCGTTGTTTGACTCTAATACCATTTTTAACATCCCAAACCCACCGCTAGCAGATACTGTCCTCTTTGGGTTTTCCTTTCCGAGTTTCCCCTCTAGGTTTTAAAACGTGTCTGTTAGGAAGAGACTTCCACACCCTTATAAAGAATACTCCGTTCTCCTCCCCAACCCATATGGGATCTCACAAACGTAGTCCGGTTTCACTAGTACCATTAGCTTTTCGTCAAACAAAACGAAACCGACTGCTACGAAAA
>NW_019657359.1:0-367 GCF_002806865.2 Cucurbita pepo subsp. pepo
GTTTATTCCTTTATTTCTTTATTTATTTTTGGGCTATTACAGAAAAACCTATTTGACAATGTTTACAATGGAAGTTACCAAAATCTCAAAAATCTACCTTGGTCACAAATCAAATATAGTAAGTCATTAGTAGATCCATGTGATTAACAAGTGTATTCGATTTGCATTAAATTAGGGTGCAGTTTTTAACCAGTTTCGTGTCATAATTTTGACTCCAAAATTTTACTAGAATTAGAGTAGGTAGCCCAAAGAGAGGAAGAATACAAATTTCTTGATTTTGTATGGGAAAATAGGCAATTTTGCATATGTAATTCATCTACAAAGACGAGACATTAATGATGAACCAAATCAAGTGGACAGTTACAAA
>NW_019657360.1:0-367 GCF_002806865.2 Cucurbita pepo subsp. pepo
AGAAAAAGGAAAGGAAATCAATAGGATAAATGAAAAAGAGATCTGAAATATGAAAAAGAGATCTGAAACAAGATCTCCTTCCAATAATTAAATCTTCAGCTCTATTGTAAATCTGTCTCCAATAATTAAATCTCTAAATCTGGTTGTTGGTATTTTTTTTTTCTTTTTTTTATTGCAGGAACCACCCATGAATCCTGTATTCTGATTTGGGATTTTGACTGACTTGTTTGAAGAGAGATAGTTGAGAGAGGAAGGGGTTAGTGGAGAGTAGTTTAGGGAAAATATTATTTTAATTATTTAATTATTATTTTTTTTGGGTCGTTACAGATAATTACGAAACTGCCATTATGACAAGAATCAGATGATC
>NW_019657361.1:0-367 GCF_002806865.2 Cucurbita pepo subsp. pepo
GAAACCAACCCTTTTCCTTACAGTTCTTGAATCAAAGGAAAGAAAGCAGCTTAGAGTTAGAGCTTACCTTTCTTAAAGAAAAGAAGGAAGGAACCTTCCCTAGATCCTATTTCCCTTATTAATGATGGAAGGAAAGAAGGTCAAGCTCAATCACTATGTCCCCGGCTCCTTCACCTATCGGTTTCATTGCTTCGCTCCTTCACTCTGGAACCTATGGATTCTGGCACAGTAAAGTCCTGGACTATTACTTCTTGAACTCGGTAAACAGGAGGATGATTCTTGAACTCGGGTTTCACTAGGTAAGCTGGATGAGAAGATGGACTCTCCCTATTTATTCTTGAAGGAGGTAAATAGGTTCATTCATCTT
>NW_019657362.1:0-367 GCF_002806865.2 Cucurbita pepo subsp. pepo
TATGTGAAGAACTGTAGCCTAGAAAGACACATTTCTTTGATAAAAAAGAGAGCTTTTGTTTGTTTAAGAACGAAGATGAGGCCAACAAGCACACCCAAATTTTTTTAATAAGGAGTAATTTGGTGGGGTATGAAAAAGAAGTTCTAATGGGCATTTTTTATCGATGACACGAGTAGGAAGACGATTGATGAGATATGTGGCTGTAAGGAACGCGTCGTCCCAAAATTTAATAGGTACATGAGCATGAGCTAGAAGGGCTAGGCCAGTTTCAAAAATATGACGGTGCTTGCGTTTAGCAGACCCAATTTGTTGATGTGTGTGAGGGTACGAAACACAATGACCAATTCCAAGGGAACGAAAAAATGTG
>NW_019657363.1:0-367 GCF_002806865.2 Cucurbita pepo subsp. pepo
TGTCAGCAGGGCTTCAGTTGCATCAGCCGTTGGTTGGCCTCCCATCCGTTCTTTCAGGAAGAACTTTGCCGGCCCCCGCTCTTCAAAGCCTAACTCTCTTGTGTTGTCAAAAGAAGCTGTGCAGGATGAGAATGGCTCAAAATTATCTCACTGTTCCAACGGACAAATGTTTGTGAAAGTTTGTATGGATGGGATTCCCATTGGAAGAAAACTGAATCTCCAAGCCTATAATGGTTATGATCAACTGTCTGCTGGCATAGACGAACTCTTCCACTGTCTTCTTGCAGGTAATCCTTCAATGCCCTGCATTCAATCGATATTTTGTCCAACACTGCATATTTCTTTTGTAAATGATAATTAGTAAGTC
>NW_019657364.1:0-367 GCF_002806865.2 Cucurbita pepo subsp. pepo
TAAATTATAATTTTTTTTTCTAATTTTATTTATTTATTTATCCATTCATTTGTTTTATTATTATTATTTTTGGGTATCACATCATATACCTTTCTAAGAAACTTTGGTGGTTCGTGAAAGTGTTTAGTCCTTGAATAATTGGGGTCCTTATTTTTTGGCTATTACATCATATACTTNTCCTCCCTGAAATTGTTTTATTCCTTTAATACTTCCAGAATCACTACTATTCTTGATCTGATCCTTTCTTTCGCTCCGTTACGATATTCCTTTATTGTTTGTGAGTTATTCTTGAACGAACTCGGTTGAATTCTATTCAACAGCCCAAGGATTTTTTCTTATGGATTTCTATAAACAGAATCTTACCCAA
>NW_019657365.1:0-367 GCF_002806865.2 Cucurbita pepo subsp. pepo
AAACAAAATAATAAAAATTATTCCTAAACCTCATCCTACGGAAACAAATACATAAAATAAGCCTAAAAATACTTTCACTTTTGAGCTTCCTCTCAAACCTTTTAAAATGTAGAGGGAGAGGTTTTCACACCCTTTCAAGAAGAATGTTTCATTCTCTCCCTAACCGATGTGGGATCTCACAATCTACCTTTCATACCCCTAATCCATACCCCCTTTAACAGCCCAAGTCCATCCGCAACAAATATTTTTCTCTTTGGGCTTTCCCTTACATGCTTCCTCTCAAGCTTTTAAAACTCTTATGCTAGGGAGAGGNTAACAGCCCAAGTCCATCCGCAACAAATATTTTTCTCTTTGGGCTTTCCCTTAC
>NW_019657366.1:0-367 GCF_002806865.2 Cucurbita pepo subsp. pepo
TGACTCGCATGCCCCAAGAAAGTAGCTAATTTTTTTTTTGTAGGTGAATTAGGTGGATTCTGATGTGGTTAACCATGCTAATTTCAAAGTAGTAAGGAGGTTAATTACATTTGGTACATACTAAGTTGTGATTAGTGTCAAAGTTATTCTTTTTCGGTGTATGTTGCCATGAAATACCGTGTTCTTCCTCATTTGCATGAATTTGATCTAATTTGTGTGCGCTTTCTCACGAAACCTCAAGTCAAAACACCAACACAAAAAGATGACATCAATTGATATNCTGCTGCATTAAAAAAAAAAAAAATTTGCAGCAGTCTGCTGTATTCAATGAATACAGCAGACTGCTATGTTGAAAAAAAAAAAAAAA
>NW_019657367.1:0-367 GCF_002806865.2 Cucurbita pepo subsp. pepo
AAGTACAACTACTGTTGCACTCTTTCCTGATGATTATACATTAGGGAGAAAAGATTTTTCAATAGCGATAGACATTCAAGCTAAGGAGACTACAGAAGCCACTACAAATATTGAAGTCGCCACAAGAAAAAATCCTCAAAAACAAAAAAGGTTACCAGATCATTTGTCTTATTTTGNATTCTGTCTTGTTTTGTTATGGGAGATACAAGTAAAGATGAGTTGAAGTTGTACAATGAAGCTAATCGGATTTCAGAATGAAAAAATGCAATGATGCAAGAAATTTCAGCACTTTAAAAAAATGACACCTGGGAGCTTGTACTAAAGTTTCATGATGTCGATTTAATTACTTGTAAGTGGGTTTACAAGT
>NW_019657368.1:0-367 GCF_002806865.2 Cucurbita pepo subsp. pepo
AAATACTTATCATTTGATAAACTAATGATACTTTCGATCCACTTTGGCTAATTAGCCTCACAAATATATATAATTGTCAAAAATGGGACATAAACCCATGCCCACCCTCTTACGAGGAGACAATAATATGAGACTCGCATTTTTCCTCACAATAATATGGAGATATCAAAAGTGGGAATTGAACCCACACCCTCTTATGAGGACCAAANGTCATCTTGACTACTAATGGTGTGTCCCTGGATTGGTTTTAGAGGGGAGTTCAGCATTCCATATATGGTGTGTAAATGTCTCCATAGTAGATGCGTTTTAAAACTGGGAGGCTGATAATGATACGTAACGGATTAAAATAGATAATATCTACTAATTG
>NW_019657369.1:0-367 GCF_002806865.2 Cucurbita pepo subsp. pepo
GCCAATCCACGAGCTAACTTAACGCCAGTCACGTTTTTTAAATTACATATATTTACAAGTATGCCACTATTTTATTATTATTATTATTATAAAATTTATATTATTTTAATAAATTTAAAAGAGGGAGGTTTTTTAATTTANGCAAAAAAGGGTTACTTTGGCTTTAATGCACAAAATATATTTCAAATTTATATTTTTCGTAAATATATATATATATATAATTTCAAAAGTTACTTAAGATAAATTTTAAAGTTTTATTTAAAATTTAAAATATTAATTAAATATATATTTTTTAACGGTCCATAATATTTACGTGAGGTGAAATTTTGAGAAAGGGGAGAGAAACGTACAAAAGAGAGGGCCGTAG
>NW_019657370.1:0-367 GCF_002806865.2 Cucurbita pepo subsp. pepo
TTTTAATTTCTCTCTTTTTATGTTGATCTATACTTATATATTAATGTGTGATATAGTTATAAGTTTAGTTTCTGAACTTTTAGATTTATATCTACTTGGTCTCTAATAGGTTCGTAGACTTTAGAAATGTCTAATACATCTTCCACTTTCAATTCTACGTCTCATGAATTCTTGACATATNCCAATCCAACTGCTAGCAGATATTGTCCGTTTTGACTCGTTATATATAGTCGTCGGCATCATAGTTTTAGAATGTGTTTATTAGGGAGATGTTTGCACACCTTCATAAGGAATGCTTCGTTCCCCGCTCCAATCGATGTGGGATTTCACCTTCATAAGGAACGTGTCTAATTAGTATTTGTTGCCT
>NW_019657371.1:0-367 GCF_002806865.2 Cucurbita pepo subsp. pepo
TATTTACCACCATAAATAGATGTCTACGGTTCGATCTCAACTTCTAAAATGTTAAAAGATCACCGCTAGTTCAACAGAGTCAAGTCTAATAATTGTATGAGTTCGAGGTAAAATACTTTAATTATTTTATAAATAAATATTTAGATATNATTATAATCTTTTTATAATTATTTTAATAAATATGAGAGTATTTTACATAAAATTTGTGTCGAACGCAACACTGTCGAGCTAAAAAAAAGCTCTAAAATAAAGTTTTTGAATCCTCCTAAAATAATGTGTGTGGGCCCGTGAGTGGTGACGAGGCCGAATTGTGAAGGCCCAATACCTTTGGGCCGAAAGGCTTTTGACAGGCCCAAATTTGAATACC
>NW_019657372.1:0-367 GCF_002806865.2 Cucurbita pepo subsp. pepo
CAATACACATGGTTACGGTTAACAACCACACACAAACTTATTTGTTAAAGAGTTTATGAAAGATTATGAAGAGTTCTATGGTGGTAGCATGTGGCACAAAATATGGAACATTAAACATCACTAGCAGGTGTATAAACATGGTTGTTGTCAAGAGTGCTTCTACCTCAAGTTTACGCCACAATAAATTTAGACATGTGAGCTGAGATGCTAATGTGAAAGGAGCTNCATGTGCTAGAGTGATTTTCACACGAGTGAAAAGAATCAATGTTACTAAAGATATTCATTTATTCTTGTGTATTTCTATTCTTGTATGTCGATGATATATTGATTGCAAGATCCAATATGATGGAGATAAACAACCTGAAGT
>NW_019657373.1:0-367 GCF_002806865.2 Cucurbita pepo subsp. pepo
TCTTACTACGCAGCTGTTTGAGATATAAAAACGGATCCCTATGCCCATCTTCCGAAGCCAAGGCATAGACACAAGACAAGCAGATCTCCGGTAGCAAGGAAAGCGCATACACCCTTGCCAAGCTAGAAGTTCCTCCCAAGCCATAAAATCAGTAAAAGAGTCTGAGGAAAGAAAGGGGGGTGGTATATAGATAGGTTGAGTTGAGTGAGCTCCTTTTATCTAGCTCTACCACATGAATAAGCAGATTTAGGAATATCAACCGTATAGAGGCGGATTTCCTTAGAAAAGTAGAGTGGAAAGAAAAGNATAGAAACCGTATAGAGGCTGATTTCCTTAGAAAAGTAGAGTGGAAAGAAAAGAGAAGAGA
>NW_019657374.1:0-367 GCF_002806865.2 Cucurbita pepo subsp. pepo
CTTAGGCTTTATAGATGTTAATCATAACAAAATATTGTTTTTTTTTTTTTTTTCATTTCAATTTCTTTTGAGAATATGTGTGATTATGATCAGCATATGTTTATGTTTGTTAAGGTACTGAAATCGATCGAGTTGAATCTACATGGAAGAATGTTTTTTTGTTTGTGTATAAAATGGATTGAGTATTCAAGCACACTATGTTGAAGTGATNTTGGAGAGGAGAATGAAATATTTCTTATAATAAGATTAAAGCGGACAATATCTATTAGTGGTGAGCTTGGGCTGTTACAAATGATATCAGAGCCAAACACAAACACCAGCCCATGTGCCAGTGAGGACATTGGGATCCTAAGGGAGGTGGATTTTA
>NW_019657375.1:0-367 GCF_002806865.2 Cucurbita pepo subsp. pepo
ACGCAAAGAAACTAAATGTTCTAATATTTTTGTGAGTGAAGTAGACAAATTTGATCAAAACATTGCAAAAGGAGGTGAAAGAAAAAAAAATTGTATACTCCTACAGAGGTGATGATTTTTTCTGATTCGAGGACGAATTCGACNTTGATTCGAGGACGAATCCTTTTGAAGAGGGGGAATATGATAAGAATCACGGTGTCCAAAAGGACCTATTGCCAAGAAGATTAAAAAAATGTCGCTGCCAAGAAGTTAAAGAGGATCGGGAATAAATCCCATCCACAAATGTCTTTTGTCGGGAGACTATAAATACCCGCAATAGGTTATGAAAAATGGAGATTCGTGGAGACTATAAATACCCACAATAGGT
>NW_019657376.1:0-367 GCF_002806865.2 Cucurbita pepo subsp. pepo
GTCCTTCTGGGATAGTTTTGAAAGGACTTGCTTTGACCTTTCTCCGTAATAATTGTCAAATTGGACTTCTTCCAATGGAGGATGTTTTGAATATACTTTGCCTCTTCTCGTAGTCTTCCAGCTACTTTGAGTCGAAGTGCATATTTGCAAAATATTTTATTCAAACCATTCGAAGAATGATATGTTTTCTTCTATGGTTTCCATATGAGAATACCATTGAGCTCTTAATTCACTTCGCTCAGCTTCTTTGTAGGTTTGGAAGAAAGCTTTTCTCTTTGAAGAGTTGGCAGCTGACATAAAATCTTCCTTCANATACTTTCGTAGATGGATTGAGTATCCATATCTGTATGGGTTGGAGATCTTGAGC
>NW_019657377.1:0-367 GCF_002806865.2 Cucurbita pepo subsp. pepo
CATGATGAATAAAAAGGAAAAGGTTGAAGAAGTAACGACCGCAATGAAATGATTAGTAAGGTTATTCATAGAGATAACATTGTGAGATCTCACTTCAATTGGAGAGGAGAAAGAGTACTAGCAAGGACGTTGGGCTCCAAAGAGGGGTGGATTGTGAGATCCCACATCGATTGGAGAGAGGAACGAAACATTCTTTATAAGGGTGTGGAANGTGTTTTAAAAACCTTGAGGGGAAGCCCGAAAGAGAAAACCGAAAGAGGACAATGTCCGCTAGTAGTGGGCTTGAGCTTCCTTTTATATTTTTGCTCTCTTTTCTATAATCTCCCTGAAAGCTCGGTTTTTTGAGCTCGGTTTTTCAGTAAATAAA
>NW_019657378.1:0-367 GCF_002806865.2 Cucurbita pepo subsp. pepo
GCAATATAGCATAACGTGAGACATCCGATCCCTTCAAAAACGTTTTTTTCAGAACATGCCCACTATTAGATTCATGGACAAAGAGGGGCTCTGATGTGGACCTCTTGACAACTGCAATGGAGATTCATCGTCTCCATCTTTTAAGGTAGGTGGAGTTTCTATCGTTCTAATTATGATCTTCTTATATTGCATGTGACATCCATTCGAAATGGAGCAAAACAAGGAAAGAAAATCTATGGATTCGGATGTCTATTTCCCACCTAAGGAAAAAATTTCTTCCCAAGATCTAATTGAGGCCACTATTACTTTTCACGAGATATGNTACGGTCAAGAAGTTAACATCAAACAGGGAAGGGAGTAACATCGA
>NW_019657379.1:0-367 GCF_002806865.2 Cucurbita pepo subsp. pepo
TTTGAAAATGGGTTTCTAATTTGTTGAGATCTAAAAAAAATTAAAAAACTCTAAATTACATATCCTTTTATATACTTTATAGTAATACAACTGACCACGTCATTCTTTTAGGATCAAATCTCTCTCTCTTAAATTACAACTGTCCACGTCATTATTTAAAGTTGTTACAATTTCTTAAAATTGGAGTTATTAATGTATGAGGCTAGAGAGTTCTATCAACTAAAATANTATTTATAACCTTCAATCAAATTTCCTCTAAATCTTTGAAATTGCAACAATTTTTCATTAAATTTGAAACCATTTTTTTTATAGATATCTAACTTAAATTAGATATTACAAAAAAAAAAAAAAAAAAAAAAAAAAAAAA
>NW_019657380.1:0-367 GCF_002806865.2 Cucurbita pepo subsp. pepo
CAAACATGAGGATAAAAACTAAACAAAATTGGTCAAACGTTACATACATATGTTCAAACAAAATGATAGGATCAAAATTACCTATGTTTGGATTTATTAAATTTACCTATTATTTAATCTAAAACTTCGAAAAACANCGCATGCATGGTAGCTATATATATATATATGATATGATATGGATATTATATATTATAGAATCAGGAATGCATGGTATGTGGTTCATGTTATTGTATGCGATTTAGTTTAACTAAAAAATTAATATTTCTTTTTAATAAAAAGGAAAAATAAATACAACAGATAATTAGATTTTGTCATCAGCTTCATCGTCTATGTCACAAATTTAATTTTGATAATCTGTGATATTAGC
>NW_019657381.1:0-367 GCF_002806865.2 Cucurbita pepo subsp. pepo
TGTGGGAATTGTCAGCAGATATCAGTCCAATTCGGGACATGTTCATTGGATTGCCGTTATGAATATCCTCAAGTATCTTAGGAGAATGAGGGACTATATGCTAATGTACGGTGCTAAGGATCTGATCCTTATAGGGTACACTGACTCAGATTTTCAGACCGATGTAGATTCGAGGAAATCGACATCAGGATCTGTCTTCACTCTGAACGGAGGAGCAATAATATGGAGAAGCATAAAGCAAGGTTGCATTGCTGATTCCACCATGGAGNTTAGAAAGTTTTTAACTAATTTGGAAGTCGTTCCAAATATGCATCTTCCTGTCACTTTTTATTGTGATAAGAGTGGAGCAGTTGCAAATTCAAAAGAA
>NW_019657382.1:0-366 GCF_002806865.2 Cucurbita pepo subsp. pepo
CCTAATCTAATCATTCCCCAGAAAACTTTTAAAAAACGTCGTCCTCGACTCGGATTTTTTATCACGGACTTCAAACATCCCAGATTAGGGTGTCCGAATTAGGGTTAGATTTGAAGCACTCCATTTTTTCGATCGAAATTCTATTCTAAATCAACAAGACTAATCATTCCTCATAAAAGTTTCGAGAAACTTCGACCGTGACTCTGTTCTTTTAGCACAGACTTCAAACGTCCTAGATTAGGGTTTCCGAATTTNCGACCGTGACTCTGTTCTTTTAGCACAGACTTCAAACGTCCTAGATTAGGGTTTCGGAATTTGGATTCGCTTTGAAGCACTCCATTTTTTCGATATTCTATTCTAAATCAT
>NW_019657383.1:0-366 GCF_002806865.2 Cucurbita pepo subsp. pepo
GCCCAGAAAGACAATTACACACAAAACATCTTACCCTAAATCGGAGAAAGAAAGAAAGAGGCTTTCCTTGCAAGAACCTATTAATTAATACAAAATAATATGGGGACTAGACTATTACCAGTACGAATTGCCGAAAGATTAGTACAGTTCTACAACTCTTTCTTGGCAAAAACTACCTTCAATGAAACTCTTGACTAGAGCAAAGAATCCGCTTTTGCCTCAATTCCCTAAACATTGATCCACTTTCAAATAAACAAACAAAGGTCAGTCAAGCTATATAAACCAGAGAGAGAGACCATGGATGCCTAGAGCTAGCCTTTCAGCAAAGGTGATATGAACCAAGAGACATCATTCATACAATATACT
>NW_019657384.1:0-366 GCF_002806865.2 Cucurbita pepo subsp. pepo
AATGTTGAAATCTTCACCTAGGAACAACTCACGCACGGTCTATGAAAAAGTTTGGCCGAGACCTCAACCCAAAGACAGAGATCCGAGAGTCATCCGAGAACGGTGAGCGAACTTCCGGCGTTCTTAAATCCTCCGATAGTCAAGAAAAAATTACAACAAGAATACTAGGACGTAGCCTGTAACACGATCTAGAACGTTGCCGAAGGAATCATATCGATCCGATCTACAGATCGAAAGATATGAAAATCGAAAAACAAAAAACCGACTGGGTTTCGGTTTTCAGAGGACAGGGAAGAAAAAGAAGAAGAAAAAAAAAACGGTCGGCGAGCGGCGGAGGGCGGCGACAGGTGCCGGACACGCGTCGAC
>NW_019657385.1:0-366 GCF_002806865.2 Cucurbita pepo subsp. pepo
TTGACAAAATTAGATAACTTTGACTTCAATTCAATTAAATGTAAATTTTTCATGTTTTTCTAGTTCCCGTTGGTTGGATTGGTTGGATTGGTTGGATTGGTGACCCGAACCACCCAAACAAAGTTCAAATTCAACTCAACCCAACCCAACCCTCTCGAGAGGTTGGATTGGGTTGGGTTAAGTTCTGCGGCCCCAGAAATTCAACTCACCCACATCGAAAAATAATTTAACCCAACCCAACTTTTAAGGTTTGAGTTTTGTAGTCCATAAATCCATAGATACACTCCTTTTAGGAAGTATGCGTGTAACGGCCTAAGCCTACCGTTACTAGATATTGTCTTGTTTGGAGTTTTTCTCTTTCGAGAA
>NW_019657386.1:0-366 GCF_002806865.2 Cucurbita pepo subsp. pepo
AAATAACTTCTCTGTCTTGCTATTGAGTAGCAGAAAAAGAAACATTTATTTTATTTATTTATAATATAAATTCTTCAATAATTTTTTTAATTTAGGGTATGTTGGTCTGACAACTAATAGTAAACTCGTTGGGACCCACAGAGGAAATATGCCACGTGTCTGATAGTAATGGGTTGGGGTGCGTATATGGGGTGGTATGACGTGTAAATCCCCGGCCAGGGTGGGCCCACAAAGACCGTGGTCGGCTGCGGAGATGCGGTGTCCACTGCCGGATTTGGCCGTATGGGTTTTCAGTTAAGTGCGCGGCCAATTTCCAAGATATTGTTTTTCTTTCTCAAGTGAAACTACGCTTTTGCCCTTGTATAT
>NW_019657387.1:0-366 GCF_002806865.2 Cucurbita pepo subsp. pepo
TTTTTTTTTGTTTATTAACCCACTGCTGTTATAGAATAGGATATAGTTGTTTTCAGTCCTCCAAGTCTTCTACAAAGTTGTTGTAAGCTTGATTATGAACAGTGTATTAATTGGTTTAAGCTAAAATGGTTGAGTGCAACTCTCTAATTTGGCCAAAATCGAAAGAAAAATACCCAAAATCTAATAGGTTTGTTCTTGTATTTGGGAGGGTCTTGGCTTAGAATTTTTTTACACAAAATGGAAAGCATTGAGTTCTTGATTTAAAGCTTATGCGGCATGGGCTACTCTCAGTTCTTGATTCATTTAAAGAGGCTTGAGAGTTGTAGCAGATCTTGTTTACTGTCATTAGAAGCAATTGGAAGGGAT
>NW_019657388.1:0-366 GCF_002806865.2 Cucurbita pepo subsp. pepo
AACTTCGTCCATTACTTTATCTGTACCTTGCCACCAATTTCCCCTAGAAGCAGGTTGGAAGTTGTTTCCATTTGGATCATCTTCTCCCCCACTTTTCTTCAACTGGGTCATCAACGAAATCGCAACAACATGAGAAGAACAATCAGTTTTCGCTCGGTCTGATAAAATCGTAAAAGTTACAGCAGAGAGCACACATCTTTGACATTGATCCAAATTGATTGACAAAGTATACTCACAGTGGGGGCAGGGGATGGGGATGGTCCAGCTGATGGGGCCTGGGAGTAACCATCTTGTCCTCCATAGTATAGAGATGAACTCAGATGGCAAGGCTCCAAGCTCCCTCCTTGAAATTATCAGATCTTGTTT
>NW_019657389.1:0-366 GCF_002806865.2 Cucurbita pepo subsp. pepo
CATCTTTGCTACCATGTACTAAATTAAGGATTTTATTTCTCTTGGGTCAAAACCATACTTAAGCACAAAATTGAAGTTGTAGTTAGTCAATTATAATATTTGACATGCTAATTTTCAAAATACTCTAAATGGGTGTAAAAAAAGCATGAAAATAACTTAGTGTCACTAATCTGACACGTGTTGGGCATGTACTGAACACTTGTTAATACAATGGATACATTACAAAGTTATAATCCATCGTATCAGACACTTGACTTTGAATATATTTTGAGAGTGAAACGTACATTAAGCTTGTTTTTAATAATGTATCATTGTCACATCGGTATCTAGTTTTTTAAGAATGACATGTTACTGTTACGAACAGAA
>NW_019657391.1:0-366 GCF_002806865.2 Cucurbita pepo subsp. pepo
AAAGTTGATATTGTATATTAAAAACGTTTCTAAGACATGAATTACAGTTACCGAAAATTTATATTTATAAAAAATAAAAAATAAAAACACGAAAACGTTATCGAACGAGTCGCTATCGAATGCCAAACTAAACTATATAGTGGAAAGAAAATTGAAATGGAAGGGAATCTTCTCCATCATGGATGAGATGCCAAATTGTTTTATAGATGCTTTGAATTATTGGTTGAAAAGATGAGAGGAATGTAAGAAAGATGGGTTTGGTGGGGGCCCATTTGAATATCTTCAAACCTCATTCATTCCAAGATACTTCTTACCTTCCCCTTTTTCTTTTTCCTTTTCAATTTCATTCAATCATGTTCGTGTTGA
>NW_019657392.1:0-366 GCF_002806865.2 Cucurbita pepo subsp. pepo
AAAAAAAAAAAAAAAAAAAAAAAAAACTAGGTTTATACCATTCGTAGAAATATCAAATATTTTTATTGATATTTTTATAAAATTAAGATATAGACATTTACATTTAAAACCTTAGTTTATAATGAAAAATTATGGTATGGACTGATGGGCTAGTGAAATAATTTTAGAATGGGCTAAGCAATGTGAAATAAGTTTAAGAAAGGCCTCATTTGTCTTGAAGAGAAATTTGTATTCTTATAAAAGTAATTATAACTATCGATTTAAATTTGAGCTCTCGATGTCAAGATAGAGGTGTTCAAAAAATTCGATCAACCCAATTCAACCCGTACAATTTGGGTGGGTTATGAACTTATTTGGGTTTAGTTT
>NW_019657393.1:0-366 GCF_002806865.2 Cucurbita pepo subsp. pepo
CATAATCCACAGCTATACCTGGCAGCCAAGATCACCCAATCCAAGGATCCGTTCACCATCAGTAACAACAATGACTTGAATACCCATCTCAGGCCAGTTTCGTAAAACCTCTAAGATCTTCCCTCTGCACAGAAACTTATTAGTCTAAGTGTAACAGTGACTAACATAAGAACAGTGAAAGGCTACGCTTAACCATACTTCTCCCTCAAACTAATATAAAGACCCTGTGGCCGCCTGAAGATGCTTCCATATTTCTGGCATGCTTCTCCTACAGTTGGAGTATAAACCACCGGAAGCAACTCCTCAACATGCTCAATCAGAAGCTTATAGAACAACTTTTCATTGCTTTCCTGAACAAAGTAAACA
>NW_019657394.1:0-366 GCF_002806865.2 Cucurbita pepo subsp. pepo
ATCTAAAAATGTTGTATAGAGTATGATATAAAGACTTTGAGTATGAGTATAGATGATTTGAATATTTAATACTAAATTATAATTTAACGTATATATCATATTTAATATTTTATTATAAAGCAAACATCTAGATATTTATGTTTCGTATGTTTCCATCTATTGTTCTTTCTATTTATTATTATTTTTATATTCGATAATTTATTTGATTATAAATAGAGAACTTTCACCCACTATAAGTATGGTGGATTAAACAATTATTCTTATGGTGGATTAAACAATTATTCTCAAGGTAACTTTGTGTATGAGGTATGGTATGAAGACTTAGCATGAATACAGATTGTTTGAGATGGTCTAGGCTCATAGAGT
>NW_019657395.1:0-366 GCF_002806865.2 Cucurbita pepo subsp. pepo
AAAAAAAAAAAAAAAAAACAGAGTAATACTAGATGTTTTGTAAAATTTTTTTTGGAAATGATCAGGCCTATTAATTTAGAATAGAATGTCGAAGAAACATAGGGTATAAAACAGTAAAAGAGGGCGTAAAATCGAAAAACTAATTTGGAAAACCTAATCCGGGACGTTTGAAACACGTGCTAAAAAATCGAGTAATAGGCGACATTTTATGAAATTTTGGTGGGGAATGATTAGGCTTCATGAGTTAGAATAGAGTTTCGAAGAAAAGGAGTGTATAAAATAGTAAACGATTACTTAAAATCGAAACCTTATTCTAGGACGTTTTAAGCACGTGCAAACAAAAAAAAAAAAAAAAAAAAAAAAAAA
>NW_019657396.1:0-366 GCF_002806865.2 Cucurbita pepo subsp. pepo
ACTTCTATTTTTTTATTAACAAAAATATTTTTCTATTTAAATTATTAAATTCGTCCTAGATTATTGGAATATAATTTTGGAAAAGGGTTCATTATTTAATTATATTTATTTAATTCAATTATCTGATATTTTGTTAGAAAATACGTGTTAATTTAAAATTTTAATTATATTTTGGAAATTAAAAAATAAATAAAAAATCCACCGATGAAAATAATAAAAGTGATAGGGATCATAATATAAGGAGGTGGATTAAATAATTGGTTAGAAAAATCCAAAATAAACACAAAACTTTAGCATATGGGAAGCACGTGAAACCAAAAATCAATCGGCCACCGTAGAGGGAAGTTATGGGGAAAGAAAGTGCAT
>NW_019657397.1:0-366 GCF_002806865.2 Cucurbita pepo subsp. pepo
CAATGTCTACAAAGTTTCCACTTCTCTTTCTACTCCAATACAGTACCGTTTAGATATGCGTGAGGCTAGTTAGGGATATCTAACTTAATTGTTTGTTGGATTAACCAGGACAATAGATCCTTCCTATGGGACGATGTTGATCATGCTAGTAGTCAATTTAGGATTTATAACCAAGTAGGTTAGCCGCTAGGATTTGTTTTTAAACCTTTCTTCTATGCAAAAAAAGAAAATCAGTACGTCACGGATATGAACATAGTTAAATGGTTAAGACATAGAGGTCAAAAACTCGAATCCTCCACCTTGTCGATTCAATTTAAAAATAATAAATAAATAAACCAAAAAAAAAAAAAAAAAAAAAAAAAAAAA
>NW_019657398.1:0-366 GCF_002806865.2 Cucurbita pepo subsp. pepo
AAAAAAAAAAAATGTTTTATTCCTCTCTTCAAAATCTCCAGTAAAAAGACATTTGAGAATAATGTGAGCATGAGGACGAACCTTAAAGAAGAAGAATGGCATCTACTTTCACAACTTCAAGAATTTGTTGTATAACTCAAAATAGCATCTACCCTTCTTAAGAATAGGTATTTCTCATAGACTCTGACACTTTTTTTGTAATCAGTTATTTTGTTCTCTATGTTTCATATTATAATCTAAAACCCATATAAAATTTTGAATAGTTAAGTCAATTTGAGCATTGTTTAGTTGATTAAAGACGTAAATAACGAGTAAGCAATAGTAATAGAGAAAAAGGGAGTCTCCAAAAAAAAAAAAAAAAAAAAA
>NW_019657399.1:0-366 GCF_002806865.2 Cucurbita pepo subsp. pepo
AATTCGATCTCTTTGATGCTCTGTTCGTCCCTGTCTTGTCTCTGTTTTTGTTTCTGAATTACTTTAACTGATCAATCCATCATAAAACAGGACAGGGTAGATTGACCATTCATAAAATATGTTGTTTTATTTTGTTCATAGTTGCTAATTGGCTGATATTTGTCTGATATTCATGCCCATTTCATTCCTTAGGAAACTAATATTTATGTAACAATTCAACCCCAATGCTAACTAATATTGTCTATATTGGCCTGTTATGTATCGCTGTCAACCTCACAGCATTAAAACGAGTCTACTAGGGAGAGTGGTTTTCACGCTCTTATAAGGATGTGGGATCTCACAATCCACCCTCTTGGGGGCCTAGCG
>NW_019657400.1:0-366 GCF_002806865.2 Cucurbita pepo subsp. pepo
TTAAAAATGGGTCTGATCACGAGTTAAGAACCTTGCGCACTGATCGAGGTGACAAGTTCTTATCTCAGAATGTCTCAAATGTTGAGAAATGCTACACATCCAATTCTACCCGACTGGAAATTGAGACTAACTCGATGAAATGATCTTTAATAATAGGTCCATATACGCATGTGATTGCATTTCCTGACCCCACTGACTCCAGTAGTAGGGTCACTTACTAAGTATTTCTTAAAATACTCAAGTCACGTGCTATTATTACTTTTTAGGTAAAGCCAAGATACCTCCGCACGAATGACGACGTCGCGTGATGACCATGAGACTTAATATAGGGTAGAAACATTCATGTTATTTGTAGTCCTTACGTTA
>NW_019657401.1:0-366 GCF_002806865.2 Cucurbita pepo subsp. pepo
AATTTTATTAATTTTCTACATAAAAGAGTATTTTTAATAAATAAAAAAATAGTAAATACAATTTAACGAGTTTAAAGATAAGAGTCTGAAAGTGGGTAGCTTTGAGTGGGAGAAAAGTAAAATTTGCATACTCATTTAGGAAATTAATGACGTCACGAGAAAGAAATATCCAAAATCGAATTTACCAATTTAACCTTTAAAAGCATTCTTAAAAAGGAAATGGATAATTAGGCGAAGGGCAATACCGTCATTTCAGATTAAAATTTAAGCACGTGTATATAAAAATACGTGTCTTCCACCTTCTTCTGCCACCCAAATTGCCCTATGAAGAACCTTCTGAGAAGCCTCAATTTGATAAAATCATTA
>NW_019657402.1:0-366 GCF_002806865.2 Cucurbita pepo subsp. pepo
AGCATGAGTGTATGCTAGTTGAAGCCCAAGTCAATGGGTATGTATGCGAGCTTGCGGAGCAAATGTGTGTATATGTAAGTCGTGAGTAGAGAAGTACTGCACATCAAATTCTACTGAGACAGGAATATGAGACCAAGGCCATGAAATGTGTTTTATGATAACCATGATTTCATGTGTTTGCATTACCCTCTACTAGTAGTGGGGTTACTTCATGAGTATTTCTTAAAATACTCAAGACATGCGTTGCTCTTATTTTTTAGGTAAAGGCAAGGCACCTCTACACAAATAACAATGTCGAGATGACGACCATGGGATCCAACATACAGAACACTAGCGAGATAGAGGGGTAGGATCCAACATAAAAAG
>NW_019657403.1:0-366 GCF_002806865.2 Cucurbita pepo subsp. pepo
ATTATTATTATTATTATTATTATTGTATATTAATTAACTTATTTATTTTTATTTTTAACCGTGATTACTTAGATATATAAAATTTCATTCTAAGAACATTTGAGACATTTGCTACGACATACTCAGCATACTATTGTTAGCTACTCAACTAATATCTAATCATGCATAACCTAACAAATAATGGCAGCGATTCATATTTTAATGTTGTTTTTATTTTTTAAAGATCACAAATAAAAGCTTTGATTTATTTTGAGAGGTTTTATCTTTTAACTGATTAAATTTTGAAAGACTTTCATAGCATGCATATGGTAGCGATCCTAATTTCATCATGTGCTATAAATTGTTACGAAGCTTTCAAACGCTTTT
>NW_019657404.1:0-366 GCF_002806865.2 Cucurbita pepo subsp. pepo
CTGGTTGACAGTCCCTTACTTATGCGCGAATCATTCTGAAAATGGATCCCGTAACTTGCTATCACAGGGAGTGTGAAAAAGACTAGTCCAGTCAAGCTCGAATGATAGGTTTTCTTCAGGTATAAGATTACACTTCTGAAGAGATCCTTAATCGCCAAGGATGATCTTGAAACCTTCAAACAAACATAATCCTGCAGTAAGGGACTTCATAATTAAGGTCATATCATGCCTAAATATACTTTTTTCTGACGGTACTGATATCAGAACTGCCATCCGCGGCTCGGTGTACGCCGGTAAACTGTCATCAGAAGCCGGATTGAAAAAATCGATTTTGAAACAGAGGCTCCTGAAGAGCGTCTTGCGAAA
>NW_019657405.1:0-366 GCF_002806865.2 Cucurbita pepo subsp. pepo
CCCATACAAAATCAAGAAATTGGTAATACTTCTTCTCTCTTGGCTACCTACCCCAATTCTAGTAAATTTTTGGAGTCAAAATCATGACATGAAACTAGTTAAGAACTCCACCCTGTTCCAATGCAAATAGAATGCACTAGTAAATCACATGGATCTAGGAACGACTTCTTGTATTTGATTTGTGGTCAAGCTAGAGTTTGAGGATTTGGTAACTTTCATAGGAAACATTGTCAAATAGGCTTTTCTCCTTGTATACCTTATCTACTACAGTCCCTATAACCATAATGGAAAGACATCACAACCCTTTCAATACCTCTGTAACACTAAGAATGGGCTTAACAAAATTCTCTTATAAAAATTGGTATT
>NW_019657406.1:0-366 GCF_002806865.2 Cucurbita pepo subsp. pepo
ACAACATCAATTTAAATGCAAACTTCCGTTTCAAAAAATTTGAAATCAGATGAAACCTCAGACCGATAGCGAACAATATCTACTAGCAGTGACTTAGGCTGTTACAAATGATATTAGAGTTTGGGCGCTCCCTCAAGGGAGTGGATTGCACGATCTCACATCAGTTGAAGAGGGGAACGAACCGTGAGCCTAGCAACGATATAACGAACCAAAGTAGACAATATCTGTTAGTGGTGAGTTTGAGCTATTACAAAAACTCTAATTTAAAAAATGAAGAAAAAACGTGTTTTAATTGTGAGAGTTGCGCTCGTGACCTTCAACTTTGATAAATGTATATATATATATATATATATATATATATATATA
>NW_019657407.1:0-366 GCF_002806865.2 Cucurbita pepo subsp. pepo
TGATTCACATGACCCAGGCAAGCATGCCATAAATCATATGATACACGTAAAGATTTGTTTTTAAGGACTGAAATAAGAGTAGAGTTGCCGCGCTTCAGCACATATAGTCCTCCATCTCTTTTATCGGTTGCCTTCCATCTCTTTTACCGGTTGCCACCACCCTTCCTGTTTGACGATTCTGGATAGTAAGAAGATNCAATCAGAGGTTAATTTACTGATTGAAAGAAGATTTTTAGTGAGACGAGGGACAACCAAAACATATAATAAGTGAATATTTTTCAACTAGAGGAAGAGTACCAGTGTGGATAATGGGTAGGGATGCACCGTTTCCTACGATCACAAAGTCCTTACCCGTGTAATTTTTAG
>NW_019657408.1:0-366 GCF_002806865.2 Cucurbita pepo subsp. pepo
AGTTGGTGTAATAGGGCTGCGGACGGGCCCTAGCCTGAGAAGTGGAGCAAGAAGCACTCTCGTGCTCTCGAGCGGTAAGCGGTTTAGCGGGATGAGCCGCCTTGTTTTCCAAAGGAGATGGGGGTATNTTCGTCTTCTTAGGAATGTACGGATTCGCGCTCTGAATGGCGAAATGTAAATGCGTCAGGCGGCTCGTCTGATTCTGATAGAATAAGATATCTGATTTGACTAGAAACTGGATTCTAAAATCAAAGTGAATATGAAATGCTCGATCGGATTTCCTTTTCGTGCCATATGCGCCTTGACTTTCTCTCCTTTTTTTTCTCGGTCCAATATTTGTTTTTAAAGTCTTCGTTTCCGTGTCGA
>NW_019657409.1:0-366 GCF_002806865.2 Cucurbita pepo subsp. pepo
AATGTACTTGACTTTACATACACCTTGTTGAGGGGCACTCTGATTTATTTGAAGAAAGCACTTCTAGGAGGCAACCCCTTGAACTTTACA
Organism: Cucurbita pepo subsp. pepo; assembly: GCF_002806865.2. Classification (NCBI taxonomy): domain Eukaryota; kingdom Viridiplantae; phylum Streptophyta; class Magnoliopsida; order Cucurbitales; family Cucurbitaceae; genus Cucurbita; species Cucurbita pepo. The sequence goes on from NW_019657409.1 coordinate 91, forward strand.
ATACATGGATAAGTCATTTGCCGTACAACACTTGCCCCCTAGCTTCTTGACGCTAAACTACAAGATAGCCCTCCATACCTCTTGAAAGGAGAAGAAGGAGAAGTAGGTAGATGAGAATTTGATAATAGCAGGCGCAGGGGAGAGTCAGAGTATCTACTACAGGGCCAAAATGAGATAACAGGGCTCTACCCGATGATAGCTCTCCGATAACGTGGAAAAAAGAGACTNAGAATTTGCGTGGAACCAACATCACACGGTCTCTCTCGAGAAAAAGAA
>NW_019657410.1:0-366 GCF_002806865.2 Cucurbita pepo subsp. pepo
CAGTGTCCTTGCTAGCACACCACCTCGTGTCCGCCCCTTTCAGGCCTCAGCCTCCTCACTGGCACATTGCCTGGTGTCTGGCTTGGGCCGATATTGTCCTCTTTGGGCTTTCCCTTTCAAGCTTCTCCTCAAGGTTTTTAAAACGTGTCTGTTAGGGAAAGGTTTTCACACCCTTATAAAGAATGCTTCGTTTTCCTCCTCAACCGATGTGGGATCTCACAGCTAATGCNCCTCAAATTTGTTCTACTACTGCTAGGTTATTAAAATTATGAAGGATATTTTCTGCCGTAAAAATTGTTCTGCCTACTAATTTCTCGTTATCTTGTATGTTTTCGACGTTTTATCCAACCTGAAGTTATTCTTCGT
>NW_019657411.1:0-366 GCF_002806865.2 Cucurbita pepo subsp. pepo
TCAATCTCTAATTCTAATCTTCCTCCCCAATCAAATATTATAGTGCCGGTATAGATAGAAATTTCGTTATAGTCCAATTCATAAGGACTCTTGAAGAATTTTGTCAAATAATATATTTAAATATCTAATATAATAAGATATAATATTTTATACCATTCATATTTAAATATTAAAATAGTAAGATCTATTTAACTAATTTGAATTTCATTCAAATTTCAAATATAATCTTATCAAATTACATTAACTAATTTAATATTTTCTTGTATCAAATATAAGANTATACTAAATATTAATTTGAACCATTCAAATTAATATATTTTTCTCCATTTATATTTAACCTAGAAATATATTAAATATTAATTTCAA
>NW_019657412.1:0-366 GCF_002806865.2 Cucurbita pepo subsp. pepo
GTTTGATGCTTTCTCTTTTTTCTTTCTTTATTCTTTTCTTCATACTTAGCTTTCTATCATATCCCACTCTCAAATAATCTAATTACGTTCCACACCGATTAGATAGGGTTGGAAAAATCGTTCTGACCAACCTAAAATTTCAGGTTTGTTGGATTCGTGACCCGAGCAGCTCGACNAACCCTCTATCTATTTTCGAGTTGGATTAGGTTGTTGTTCTTTTTATCTTTATTAGGTAAAACATCATACATATTTATCATCCATTTACAAGTCACGGCATTACTAACATCAGTTAAATATTCTTAATTTTGTTTAAAAATAGAGTAGGGTTAGATTGGGTTGCAACCCTATTCTCAAACTAGTTGGGTT
>NW_019657413.1:0-366 GCF_002806865.2 Cucurbita pepo subsp. pepo
GACACCTAAATACTCTAAGGAACTTTAAAGAACGTTTGTAATCATACCAAACTTCAAATGGTGTTAGATCCTTCACAGCTTTTGTTGAAATTCGATTTTGCAAGCACACAACAGTGTTTGCTGCTTTTCCCCAAAAACGTTTTGGAAGATCCTTCTCATGAAGCATGCATCTCATCATCTCCATTATGAATTTATTCCTCCTTTCAGTGACGTCATTCTGTTGAGGAGTGTATGGTGTTGTCAATTGATGTTCAATTTCAGCCTCTTCACAAAACCGGTTAAAAGTTTCTGAAGTGTACTCCTTGCTATTATCTNCTCTCAACTTTGGCTTTGAATTTCCAAAATACACTCGCAACTTCTGACTTT
>NW_019657414.1:0-366 GCF_002806865.2 Cucurbita pepo subsp. pepo
AATGGGAATGTATGTATTTAACTTATGTCATTTTATTGTATATTTACTTACTTCGTTTTATTCTACAATTTCTCTTGAAGGGGCATTTTTGAGAATCGAACTCGAGACCTCTCGCACCCAAAGCGAGAATCATACCACTAAACCAAATGCCCTTGTTATGCCACTTAAAACGTATGTATGAATCCTTGGGCCTGGGTATTAAGGTCGTATTTTGTCGTATTGCAGGAAACACATGAAGTTCTCGATGTACTTGAACTGAAGCCTTGGATGTAGAATGTGTCTTGGAGAACAAAACAAGAACAGAATAAGAACAAAGAGCTNAAGAATTATCATTATAATTTTAATCGCCTTAATTTTTGTTTTTCT
>NW_019657415.1:0-366 GCF_002806865.2 Cucurbita pepo subsp. pepo
TACTCAAATATACTAACAAGTACTAATAACACTAGTCTCAAGGACTTAAAGAATACAACTATTATTTCGAACAATAAAGAATTTAATTCCAACATATTCTAATGGACAAACGCTTTATTAGACTCTATTGGAAGATTTCACTTCATCAATTTAAGTAGCGTTCAACTACAACTATAAATATCAAATTCTTAAGTATTCATGAACAAAATCGGCCTAACAATGTCTCTTGGAACTATTNTTGCCTTTAGATGCTTTAGTACCAATTAAGGATGTCAATATCCTAGTAGTGCGGAATGCAGGAACATTCATAGTTGAAAATAATAATGAGAATAGTGGGCATCGTTTCATCTACAAGCGTGTGGTGAA
>NW_019657416.1:0-366 GCF_002806865.2 Cucurbita pepo subsp. pepo
GTTTTTGCAAAAATAGGCTTGAGCTTGGTATTATTGGTTCTAATATATCTTGAATTTTATAATTTTTGGATGCATGTTGTTAGGGGAGCCATTATGTCATTCTTAAATGTATTCTTTTTCTATTGTTCTTTTTGATGATTACAAAGGGGGAGAAAATTAAGAAAAATATGTTCAAAGTTTGTTGTTTTATTATTTATGAATCATTTACTTGTTTGATGTNATATGCTTCAGTAAAATTTATGATAATATATTACCTTGGTTTTTATGAATTTTTCTTGAAATGGTTTGTCATCATAAAAAAGGGGAGATGGTTAGCTTTTTGGCTCTCATCTCACTTTAATTAATTTCAATTAATTAATTGATGTT
>NW_019657417.1:0-366 GCF_002806865.2 Cucurbita pepo subsp. pepo
GAATTATAAAAGAAATGTTAAATTAATAAAAATACTCTAAATATATTTTATTAATATATTTTATTAATAAAACTTCCAACCGAGCTAAAAAATGCCAATAAATTCTAAAAAANGAGCTAAAAAATGCTAATAAATTCTAAAAAAATTTAAAAATATATTTTATTAATAAGATATATATATATATATATATATATATATATATNTTTAGTCTATTATAAGATAAATAGATAAACATATCATTCATTTATGAGTTGTTTTCTTAATTTTGGTGTCATATAGCATTCAACGAATAGTCTTGTATGTTCCATTTGTCTAAAGATAATACAAATTCAATAATTTAACATCTATTTGATAAAAAAAATTATT
>NW_019657418.1:0-366 GCF_002806865.2 Cucurbita pepo subsp. pepo
AATCGGATGCACGCCAGACCTAAATTCTCTCTCAGTCACCCAGAGACAAAAGGATGATCAGATCCGAAGTTTACGAATCAAAGAGAAAGTGGATCTGAGTTCTACGCGCTCTCATTTTCAAAAGCTTCGCTTGCCTACGGTACTTTATTCAGGATGTGCAACAATACGGNGGCGGATAACACAAATGAAATCGCTTCCCTGACCGCCCATCTTATGAGTCCATTCTTGTCTTGTTGGTTTGTTGTACTATTCTATACGTCTCTCGATTGATAGAAAGATGTTCAAGAGCTAGGAGGGCCTATCATGAGGGAACTTTCCTTTTCAAGGTAGGCAAAGGTAAAGCGGGAGCTGCATATATCCACGGTG
>NW_019657419.1:0-366 GCF_002806865.2 Cucurbita pepo subsp. pepo
TTAATTTATATATTGTTATATATTACAAACAAATTGAAATATTTACAACCTGGCATTAGATTGAATCTTAGTAACAACAATATCCCAAAACTCANTATGACATGAAAATTAATACTTTAATTTCATTTTCAAAATTTATTTCCACTCAACTCAGTTGACTGATAATCAAAAATATTTACAACCTTAAAAGGTAAAATTATAAGAAGTACAAGAGAAAAGTGCTTAAAATAGTTTCAAAATATAGAAAAAAAAATAGTAGGAATTGGTCTAAGTCAACATCAACCTCCATTGATCACTTATGGCACAGCACAAAANCATTGATCACTTATGGCACAGCACAAAACAGATGAGAGTAACATTTTTTTT
>NW_019657420.1:0-366 GCF_002806865.2 Cucurbita pepo subsp. pepo
TTTTAGAGTAAAAAAGTTACAAATAAATGAAATATTTTATTTAGTACAAATGGAATTTTTATTATGAAATTGGAATATTTTGGTCATTTCACTAACTTATAGGTTAATTAAGAGACCAGTAATAGAGGTTAAGACTTTTATTATTATTTATTATTATTATTATTATTATTATTATTATTCATTTAATTCTATCTGGATTNCCTTATTTTTTATAATTAAAAAAAAAAAAGAATTATTAATGAAATTTCAAAAAACAATTTTTTTTAAATCAGCCCCATGAAAAGACGAAAAACCCCCTCAATTTAAAAAAAAATATATATTAAAATAATTTATCAATTTTTTACGGTGAAATTAAAAAAAAAAAAA
>NW_019657421.1:0-365 GCF_002806865.2 Cucurbita pepo subsp. pepo
CATGGCTATCACTTATAATAATTTGTGGGTTGCCAACCTCAAGGCTTTGATAACAAGTAGTAGGAGAGTCACATTCCAAAGCATTATCAACCATTGCCTTCCATGTCTTGTTTGGAACTTTATCACCAAGCAACTACCATGCATGCAAATGAAATTAGTGTTTGAAATGAAGTAATTAAGGATGGTAAATTTTTGTAGCTACCTTTCTTAGAGAGCGAGAATCCTTTTTATAAGCGTTTTTGAATTCCTCCACACTTTTGATACCTTTGGACGATAAGTTCTTGTGATATTTACCGTCTTTTCCTATCCCTTCGAGTCTCCATACTTCATCTTCTCCCTTTGGTGGATGGTTCTTCTTGATTACT
>NW_019657422.1:0-365 GCF_002806865.2 Cucurbita pepo subsp. pepo
AGCTGTTAGAAGAGGAGCAGAAGCAGAAGACAGCCATGGAGCTGCTTGATCAATACCTTCAATTCAAAGGGGAAGCCGAGAAAGAGAACAAGAAGAAGAAGTAAGAGCCACATTCACTCTATCTTCACACTACCTTAATTTTCAACTGCCTTACAGATGTTTGATAAAATGCCCCTTAGGAAAGAGAAGGATCCATTGAAGCCCAAGCATCCTATGTCTGCATTCTTTCTCTTTTCAAATGAGAGGCGTGCATCCCTTCTTGCCGAAAACAAGAATGTTCTAGAGGTAGCGAAGATAACAGGTGAGGAGTGGAAGAACATGACAGAGAAACAGAGAGGTCCTTACGAAGAGGTTAGCACACTTAC
>NW_019657423.1:0-365 GCF_002806865.2 Cucurbita pepo subsp. pepo
GTCTTTATTTTTATGTTTTAAAGTGGGATATGTTATTTTCAGCTAGGAAACATGCAATTGTTCTTATCTAATGGGTCCAAAAATCAATTTCAATCTACACTTATCCAATTTCTAAACCCTAAATTTTAAATTTTAAAATTACTAAATAATATATATATATATATATATAATAAAAGGAAATTTTATAATTATCTAATGATTTTTTAACTCCTTGTGCTTGATTATGAATCTTTTCTCGTTCAATTGTGGAATGAAAATATAATTATAAATTTTTTAAATAATAACTAACAGCCAAATTAAGGTTAATTAATCAAGAAGATTTTGATTGACAGAAAGTGAATGCAATTTTAGAAAGAAAAAAAAAA
>NW_019657424.1:0-365 GCF_002806865.2 Cucurbita pepo subsp. pepo
GTTTTGGTTACAGATAATAATTTGGTTGAAGCAAAACGGAGACGACGTCGTAAGAAGAACAGAGGATCGGAAGCGGATGCGGTGGCAAAGAAGAGGAAGCTCACAGCCGCGCAGGTTCATCTTTTGGAGACTAATTTTGGGAGTGAACATAAGTTGGAGTCGGAAAGAAAGGACCGTCTCGCGTCCGAGTTAGGGCTCGATCCTCGCCAGGTCGCCGTCTGGTTTCAGAACCGCCGTGCCCGCTGGAAGAACAAGAAACTTGAGGAGGAATATTCTAGCTTGAAGAAGCTTCATGAATCCGTCGTCGTTGAAAAATGCCGTCTTGAAACTCAGGTCCATTTTCACCCTTTCTCTCTCTGTCTCTC
>NW_019657425.1:0-365 GCF_002806865.2 Cucurbita pepo subsp. pepo
ACACAAACCCATGATTCTCAATGAGTATTAATTTAGTAAATTTACGATACCCAACAGAGTTCTTGAGTTGTAGAGATCAGATATGAACCAAAATACAAAAAAAATCAACAGGGAAACAAGAAATCCAAAAAGAAGAGCAAGAACAATGAATCGCTTACAAAGAGGGAAGGGGAGCTGAGCAAGTCATCTTTGAAGGAGAGTAAAGGAGGCCGTTAGAAAGCGATGGCGGCGGCCAAGGGTTTCGAAGTTCAAATCTTAGGGAGGGTCGCTTGGATTTAAAAAAATGGAAAAGAACAGTCAGCAGCTCCTCCCCCATTGTAGGGGTCTGCAACGGACACTCCTTGGAAGCTTGAAATTTGAGTGCC
>NW_019657426.1:0-365 GCF_002806865.2 Cucurbita pepo subsp. pepo
GAATCAAAATCAATATCTAAAGAGCTTGCTTCAACAATAAATGATGGTCTTTACTTCTACGAGCAAGTTGAGGACCTACCATCCCTCTTGTTTTGTTTTTATGGAATTCTTTCTCCCATTTTTTAATGATTGTTAAAGTTTTTTTTTTACATGCAAAGGTACTGGAAAAAAAGCGATCTAATCGTAAAAAGAGCAAATGCAACTCAGAGAATAGGGAAGGAGCCTCAAGATTATCTAGCAATGCTTCAGTACCAGCAAGGTCAAAACCTAGTGAAAATTCTGCTGGATACTGTGGTTTGGATGAAATCGGAAATTCTAGTCCCAGGAAGAAACAAACTAAAACCTTCCCTAAACAACAATCATCA
>NW_019657427.1:0-365 GCF_002806865.2 Cucurbita pepo subsp. pepo
ATCTCTTTCTGGTCGGGCGAGCATTCTCTGGTAGCAGTTGATGTCGGACACCTGTTAGGAGTAGCGGTCGTCACGATAGCATTATGGTAAATATGATGACCGTTCCCCTACCTCATAGCGTACACGTCCGTACTATCGTGAAGGAATATGAGTATACCACGATGCATGAGCACACAAAAATGCATGAGGTCCAAATATTTTTTCATTTTATTTATCATTAATACAACTCTGATAGCCTTCGTACATATCGTATTATTTTTTATATCATTTCTCACACCATTTTTCATATCATTTATCATTTCTTTCACGTGTATGTTGGGGTTATATTTCATACTAGTTTGTCATTATGTCAATCATAGTATATC
>NW_019657428.1:0-365 GCF_002806865.2 Cucurbita pepo subsp. pepo
ATTTGTGAAACCGAGATAATAACGAATATAATTATTAAATTTGAAGATTAAAATAGATTTTAGAAGGGAAGGAATTATAAATTTAGACGTAAAATGCAATTAAAATGATTTTATTTTAAATTTTGTTTGATTTTGATGGATGGCATTAATTGGTGATTGTGAGGCGGCCGACCAACCTTTATAAGCACAGCATATCCAATAATTGAAAACGGTATTCAAATTCAGCAGCCTCTAGTGTTATGGGTGTAAGGAATTATTGAATTTGATTGGGTCCCCTTTAGCTCGGTTTTCGGGTCGTAACGTGTATCAATTGGGATCTTTGAGTTTGAACTTTTCGGTAAAGGGTTAGCTCTAAATGAAAGACG
>NW_019657429.1:0-365 GCF_002806865.2 Cucurbita pepo subsp. pepo
AATATTTTGCGTTAAAATAGATATTATTTTGCATAAAAAAATAATAAATTTGATATTACTTTGAATTGAAAAAATATAATATTATTTTGAGTAAAAAAATTTATAAAAATATGTTTTGAGTAAAAATATCATAGGTTTGTTCTAATCGTACATCAAACTTAAATTTTCCTATTAGCGAGAACAAACTTAAATAATTTGTTCCTCAATAAACTTAAAATCATCTTTCATTGCACAAACTAGTTGTTCTTAAATAAACTTAAAATCATCTTTTATTGAACAAACTTAAAATGATCTAGTCGTATAACAACAAGCTTAAAATCTCCGGTTCGTGCAACATATTTTGGTGTAACAAATTTAAAATCTCG
>NW_019657430.1:0-365 GCF_002806865.2 Cucurbita pepo subsp. pepo
AAAAAAAATATAAAGATAAAAAATACCCACCTTAAATTTTTTTAAAAAAATTAAAAAAATATAAAAAAGATGTAGATAGTATTTTTAAAATAAAATATTAACGATGTTCATTAATTAAATTAATGGTAATGTTTTTTTTTTATTTCTTAAAAAAAAATTAAGGATAGTATTAAAATTTTTATTTTAAAATTACAATTTTTTGAATTATAATTTAATTTGTTTTTTTTTTATTTCTTAAAAAAAATTAAGGATAGTATTAAAAATTTTATTTTAAAAATTAGAATTTTTTGAATAATAATTTAATTTATTTGAAAAGTAAAAAGGAGTGTTAAGTTGAGTTAGTAAGAAGAGAGAGAAAGAGAGAG
>NW_019657431.1:0-365 GCF_002806865.2 Cucurbita pepo subsp. pepo
AAGCCAAAAAAAGGCATACACGTCAAAAATCTCAACAGAAGTTAGACGATAATCTCATGTTAGAAAAGGAAAGTACCTCTCATCGAGAAGATGATACTGCTATGAGTGGCACAGATCAAGTTTTAAGTTCAAGTTCTCGATTTCCTTCCCCTGATGAATCAAGAAACAGGAAAGTTCCTTTGGAGACTATGCAAGAATCTACCTCAGATCCATCATATAAATCTAGCAAGAAATTAGTTAGAAAGTCTATTGATCAGCTGAAAGATGGCTATATTATAGCCATATATGCTAGAGATCATCCTGCACTCCATGTATCCCGGCAACGAGTTAAAGGTGGTGGTTGGTTTCTTGATACCATGACAGAT
>NW_019657432.1:0-365 GCF_002806865.2 Cucurbita pepo subsp. pepo
AAGATAATTTTGTTATTTTCAACCCTGAAATAAACACACTAATGGGCGAGAACACTCAATCACAAATTCAGCCATTAGGAATACATGGGGAAGGATTATTCACCCTGTTAAAAGTCATGGCAAAAAAAGAACCTGAAAACTTTAAAGATGTAATTGATACAGCTTCAATTTTCAATTGGTTAGAAAAGATAGAACTGGTCGAGGATCTAAATGAACAAAAAATTGTTCTCAAAGATCGCTTCATGGATGGATATATTTCCCCTAAAAGTGCTAATGAAGGCTTTCTATTTAGCTTATTCTACGCCTGTCTCTTTTGCTCAAAACAAACTCCATCTGTATTTGCAATCGAGAGTATTGATAAATCA
>NW_019657433.1:0-365 GCF_002806865.2 Cucurbita pepo subsp. pepo
ATATATATATATATATATTAAAGTGAAAATGGGAAGAGAAAAACATGCATCCACGTGGCAAGTCCATAGTCCTTGTAGCGTTGGGTATATATACACATTTTAAAAATTTATTTGTAGTGCAATGTTGTTTTGAATTCTGCTTCTTGCTAATGTTGCGTCCTACTCCACTCTTAAGCTCCGCATCCATCCTCATTTTCCCTCCTCTTGCCCTACGCGACGCCAAACAACAAATGTTAACGCTAATTTCTCTCTCACAATCCAATCCTCTCAACTGCGGATTCTAATCTCTGAATCATTCCGACTCCGAATTTTCATTTTCCAGGTACGTCTTCTACTCATTTCCTTGCACTCAAACCACACTCTTC
>NW_019657434.1:0-365 GCF_002806865.2 Cucurbita pepo subsp. pepo
AAATAAAAATGATTAGTTAAGTTATAATAATGTGTTTAAAAATAGTATGAAATATTGAAGTATTTTTATATATTTAGAAGAGAATTTTAAATTATATAAAATAAATAAAATAAAATAATATAAAAGAAACAAAAAAAAAAAAAAATTAAAAAACAACAAAGATGATTAGTTAAATAATGTGTCTAAAAGAAGTACTCCACGAAAAATGAAAAATGTCCACGAAAAATGTTACCCTAGAGTACTACTCATCTTGGAGTTGTGTAAAAATAGTATGAAATATTGAATATTTTTATATATTTGGAGGAGAATTTTAAAATATATAAAAGAAATTAAATAACATAACATAAAAGAAACAAAAAAAAAAA
>NW_019657435.1:0-365 GCF_002806865.2 Cucurbita pepo subsp. pepo
CAAATCCTTCTTTTTAATCCATTTCATTTAACCAATGATTGTAACCCTCCGGCACTAAATGTGAAACACACACATTAACCCAAAATAGACTGCCTTCTCATGTACTCCTAACTTGAAAAAAGATATTATGGGAGAGGATCGTTTTGTTTAAGGAGTATACTCCGAAATAGTAGGTTTATTTGGGGAGTACTTTTTAGTGCTTTTTGTGTAAGTGTGTGGGGTATACCTAAAGGATCCGGTTTTGGGGAGAGTACTTTTTCCATCTGAGAATGGATCACAGCAAGTAAGGCACATTATCGCAGGTTGGTATTCTTACTTTTCTGATAGGTGTCGAAAGACTTGTAATGGAACGCAATAGCACAATT
>NW_019657436.1:0-365 GCF_002806865.2 Cucurbita pepo subsp. pepo
GAATGTTTGATTAATCCACCACACCTAAATGGTGTGAAAGTTATCTTATTTATAATCAAATAAATTACAAGGATATGGAAATAGTAATAAATGGAAATAACAATAAATGGAAAGATACCCATGGCAATAAAGGAAATATCTAATATTTGCCTTATAATAAAATATCAAATATAATATATATGGTAAACTATAATTTATTACTAAATATCCTTAACAGTGGTTTATGCTTATTTCGTGTTAAAAGACTATGTTATTTCTATTTTATTATTTTAAATAAAATATGCAAGTCCTTAGCTTCATTTGCAAAAGTTTTATATATTATTTAAGGTATGCATGAAGTGGTGCATCTAATTTAGGCAAAAAAA
>NW_019657437.1:0-365 GCF_002806865.2 Cucurbita pepo subsp. pepo
TTCAATTATTTATCTGGTAATTTTTTAATCAAATAAAATAACATATAATTGAATCCAAAATCGGTTAAAAATTCTATACTTACGGTTCTTGACAAACGCCAGAACTTCTACCTCTAGACTAATTAGACTTCCAATTCCTCCATGAACAACATTTATACTAAAATCTCCAAACTTAATTCCTCAAAAATCTTACCGATCGAGAGAAAGTCTGAGAAAGGAAACGCGAAGAACTTACCTAGTATTATTCTAATAGTTTTGGATGATTTCCGAGTCTAGAGGGCTTCTCCTCTAACCCATGAGCAATTTTTACTACGTTCTTTTATATCTTGTTGAGTTCTTGTATTTGTTTTTAAAGTATTTTTCTC
>NW_019657438.1:0-365 GCF_002806865.2 Cucurbita pepo subsp. pepo
TATTATAGATTAAATTCATTTCAGAAATCAACTTTTACTCCGCAAATATTTTGCTTTTGTATTTTAATAATAAATCCATATAATAATATGTGGAGATGTATCCTCTTAGATTTCTTTTCACAAAAAGAATTCTAAATATTTATTTAATATATCTTATATATACAAAAATGAATGAGAGAATAATAATAGACTCTAGAATTACAACTGGAGAGAAAGTCTACTTCTAGCTACTTTCTCCCATTCAGTTCAACTCTTTGTCATGAGTCCTGTTTTGAAGATCTATATCTTCTTATCTATACCTAATTTTTCTTTTGTAGGTCAATCCATATTGTATGAGTTTAACCTCATCAAGAATATCTACAAAT
>NW_019657439.1:0-365 GCF_002806865.2 Cucurbita pepo subsp. pepo
TGAAACCACTCGACCAAAGGGCGAGACCGAAGGGAGAGGGGTAGGGGAAAGAGCTGATCTTTCTTTCTTTCCTTTTGGTTCTGGCTGACGAATCTGGAGTTGAGTTTTTCCTTCCTGTTCTTGATGATTAATTCTTGTTGAATGAATTTACGACTGTAAAGTTTCATTTCTATTCTTTCCTTACTATTCAGGATCATGAATGTTTCATTTTCTTCTCCCTATCACTGTTAAGGATAAATAATGCTTCTTTCGTCTTGACTTCCTGTTCACTCTCGTTAATCTTTCTTTAGTCCCTCTNGTAATATCAATTCCAGTTCCGGAGTGAGTAGGGAGAGGAGATTTCTCTTTCATTTTCATTTCCCAAT
>NW_019657440.1:0-365 GCF_002806865.2 Cucurbita pepo subsp. pepo
TGTAGGCAAGTGGATTCAAATACCTAATCTTAAGGAGCCTGGCTTTCAAGTGGTCATAAAGTTTATAGTGGAGCAGCTCAAAATTATATTTGGAGATTGTTTGAAATTCGATAGCATTTATGAAGGTTGGTATTTTGAGTTGTGCCCAATCAGCCTAAAGTTCCGTTTGCATATGAAGGCGGTAGACTTTCTGGGACGTTGTCTCAATTATGAAATTATTATTGTCGAAGAGANATAGACTTTCTCGGACGTTGTCTCAATTATGAAATTATTATTGTCGAAGAGAAACGAATTTTCAAGCTGGAATCTATCATCGTCATATTGTCACCTGGACACTGCGTTGGGCCTGTGGATCCACCCAAGGT
>NW_019657441.1:0-365 GCF_002806865.2 Cucurbita pepo subsp. pepo
AGTATACTATAGATATTAAAAGTGGTAGTGTCTGAAAGAAATTTTTTTAACTTTGAAGTATGTAAAGATGAAATTAAAAGTAACAGTAAAAAAAAAAGAATTGAGTTAAGACCATAAAAGTTTAAAACATGTATACTTAAATTGATTGGTGAATGACATAAGTGCCTTTAATGGAAGCTGAGCTTTGGAAGTACTGAGATCAGAAAATTGTCCTGCCTTAATACAAGTTGAAAATTAAAAAAAAAATAAATAATAAATAATAATANATTTGGACGAGGCATTACGATTATGGTCAAAATTTGAGAGGTATACGGGGAGGGACTACGATATGAGATTGTCAAGATACCTTAAATTTAAGAAACCAT
>NW_019657442.1:0-365 GCF_002806865.2 Cucurbita pepo subsp. pepo
ACGAGTTGTTATCAATTTCATAACGTGACATGACAATTGCTCAGTACTTCCACAGGGTCAAATCGATCTGCCGAGAGATTATTGAACTAGACTCGATGCCCGCCATTAGAGAAGCTTGAATGAAGAGGATCATTATCAACGGATTGCGACAAGAATGTAGAAATTTCATTATTGTTGTACAANAAAGTTAAAAAATTTGTTAACGAGTTAAGAAGTCATGGCTAAGCAAGTGGGAGACATCACATTAAAGGGGGAAGAATAAACATTCTAGACAAGTGAAAGTCGAAGCAGTAATAAGTTGTCTACCAAACGTGGTTATAAAAGTGGTGACAAAGAAAAAAACCACAAGTAACTACACAACAAGG
>NW_019657443.1:0-365 GCF_002806865.2 Cucurbita pepo subsp. pepo
TTGATTCAGTTTGAGTTTGGTTGAATTGTTGAAAATTTTAAGATTTTGATTCGATTTACGAGTTGACGTTTTTTTTATAAGGCTGAAAATTGAAATATAACCACGTACCATATCGCAGAAGAACGTTTGTGAGGATANTAAAGATATCCTCATGGAAACGAGGTGTAAGTAACCGAACCACGTACCATATTGCCGGAGAATGTTTGAGTCATCAAGTTCAAATTTAGATCCTCGAGATATATATATATAATTAAAATGAATAAGCAAATTGTAAAAATCCGTAAATTTCACGCCATCAAAAATTGAAAATGGAATATATGCTTTTCATTCATATTTTCCATTATTGACAAGTGGAGAATCTATCA
>NW_019657444.1:0-365 GCF_002806865.2 Cucurbita pepo subsp. pepo
AGGTTTTTAAAACGCGTATGCTAGGGAAAGGTTTCCACACCGTTATAAAGGGTGTCTCATTCTCCTCCCCAATCGATGTGGGATCTCATAATCCACCCTCCTTCAGGACCCAGCGTCCTCGCTGGCACTTGTTCCTTTCTCCAATCGATGTGGGACCACTACCAAATCCACCCCCCTTCGGGGCCTAGCATCCTTACTGGCACACCACTTCGTGTCTACCCCGTTCGGGNGATACCATTTGTAACGGCCCAAGCCTACTGCTTGCAGATATTGTCCTCTTTGGGATTTTCCTTTCGGGTTTCCCCTCAAAGTTTTTAAAACGTGTCTGCTAGAGAAAGGTTTCCACACGCTTATAAAGGGTGTTT
>NW_019657445.1:0-365 GCF_002806865.2 Cucurbita pepo subsp. pepo
TTTTATTATTTTACTCCATTATATAAATCCCAAAAAGTTTAGACGAAGCTTCCTCCATGCCCTTTTAGTCATTTATTTATTTATGATACAAAAATCGATATTAAGTAACTTCTTGAAAATCTGACGAAACACGATTATTTTATTATTTATTGTCAGGAGTGTAACTCTGTTAGTCACTCCCGTGCNCATTTCAAAAACAGGGTAGAGAAACTGATTATGGGGTTGTTAGATGAACACGACAACGACTCTCCACAATGGTATGACATTGTTTGGACTTCCTCAAAAGGCCTCATCCCAGTAGAGAATATCCAACACCTCCCCTCAAACAAAATACGTCTCCCCTTAATCGAGGCTCGACTCCTTTT
>NW_019657446.1:0-365 GCF_002806865.2 Cucurbita pepo subsp. pepo
AAGTTGGAAGTCGAGAGATAAGATTCACCAACAGAGAGAGCTAAACTATGGGGGCCATGGATTCAAGGTTAGTTGGAGTCTTCGTGATATAAGTTCAGGTTTATGGACTTCCATAAGTGAGATGTGCGCTTTTATGCCACTAATGAGTCATGGGGTGTAGGATATTCCTACTAAAGGATCACCCAATGGATGACAAGTCGCTTTGGACCTTGGTGGAGAGGACCAAGTCCAAAGGCAGCACGTGGTTATCAGAACTATAACATTGTGTTCTAACCTATCCTTTGGTCAGGGNTAGAAAGAAAAGAGGTCAAGCTATGGTCATGACTTTACCGTCTGAAGGAAGAAAGTCCATATGGGCTTTAATA
>NW_019657447.1:0-365 GCF_002806865.2 Cucurbita pepo subsp. pepo
AAAAAGAACCATCAATTTTTTATTTGCTTTAAGATCGAGTAGTGCTGTGCTGTTTTAGCTTTAATTTTACTACATTTTCCACTTTTGTTCATGTGATGAAGGTTCACTGCTATTTTCTCTCTTCTTTGTCACTAGAATCATTTATTCTCAACGTGCGCAACAAATTAGCCTTCGAAACTTGACTAAAACATTTTGATGTTCTTATGATTAGGTCGACATTATANTTGGAAAAACGAAGGCATTGTTTTGACAGCGGAAGAAACAAATGAGACCCATGATCTTCACAAATCCAATGTACTCGAGAGGCCGAAAGTAATCTATAATTCAAAGACTGGAAAATACGTAATGTGGATGCATGTCGATGA
>NW_019657448.1:0-365 GCF_002806865.2 Cucurbita pepo subsp. pepo
ATAAACGCCTCCCATCACCACTTTCAATTCAAGCCTTCACTGTCCTTTGCAGTTCTTCATCTTTCCTTTCACAGAACTGCACTTTCATTCAAAAATCTCAAAATCCCCCGAAAAAGAAAAAAAAAAAAANATTACCGCAAAAAAATGGCACGTCAATTTGTTGTTGTTGTTGCTCTCGTCCTCTTCGCCGTTGTCGGCTTCGCCTCCGCTGCCGTACCTGCTGAAACTCCCAAGGCCGGTGCTAATAAAACCGAGGCTCCTGCCGCCGATGGCAAGATTGGAAACACCACCGACGGGGCCGCGGCTCCCGGTGGTAGCAACGATACCGTTGAAGGCCCAGTCGGTGGACCTGGCGCTGCAGGAGC
>NW_019657449.1:0-365 GCF_002806865.2 Cucurbita pepo subsp. pepo
TTTTTTTTTTTTTTTTTTTTTTTTTTTTTTTACTTCATTTAGATGGCTCATAGATTCTTTATTGCCCAGCATGTTATATTCTTGAAGTTTGAATATCAATTATTTTTTTCGAAATCAAACTTAAGGACTACGGGGTTACCTTTCGCAGGGTGCTGGTTTGCAAAATCTTGGGAACACATGTTTTCTCAACTCAGTGTTGCAGTGTTTGACATATACAGAGCCTCTGGCTGCATATCTTCAAAGCGGGAAGCATCAAAATTCTTGTGTGTTACTCTGCATATTCCTCTTGCTTAGATTTAGAACACAATGAATTTAAATTTGATATACATTTTAGCAAACTTGCCCTTGCCATTTTTATTTTTAAC
>NW_019657450.1:0-365 GCF_002806865.2 Cucurbita pepo subsp. pepo
TGCAGACCTTGATGCTGAAGCAATTCGGAAAGTAAACTTTTTGGGGATTACCTGGAAATTTTAATCCACATCAGCAGTCCATGTGGATCATTNTACCTGGAAATTTTAATCCCCATCAGCAGTCCATGTGGATCATTGGCTACCAAATTAGAAACATCGTAGGTGGACAATTTTATCCTTTCTCAGCCCTAAATTAGAAGAAACAAACATTATAAAAGGAAAAGGATACCTAAAATAGGGAGGGGCCACACTTGGGGGAGAGAAATCGGATTACACAGCAGCAGCGGAGGGGCCACACTTAGGGAGAGAAATCGGATTAGATAGCAGCAGCCTTCGCTGCTGTGAAACTAGAGAAGAAGAAGAAA
>NW_019657451.1:0-365 GCF_002806865.2 Cucurbita pepo subsp. pepo
CATTTGGTCTAGTGGTATGATTCTCGCTTAGGGTGTGAGAGATATCATTTACTTGTGTAATATATGTTTCAAATGGAACTATCAAACTAAAACTTACACTAGAAAATAAAAAATAAAAACTCTAAAATAACTTCACTTGTGTACTCCACGATCTAAAATTGAACTATCAAACTAAAACTTACACGAGAAAATAAAAAATAAGAACTCCAAAATAACTTTTATTTTTTTTTTTCTTCTCTCTACAGTATAGTCAAAAATAACTTTTATTCTTTTTTCTTCTCTCTACAGTAATTNTTTTTTTTTTCTTCTCTCTACAGTATAGTCAAAAATAACTTTTATTCTTTTTTCTTCTCTCTACAGTAATT
>NW_019657452.1:0-365 GCF_002806865.2 Cucurbita pepo subsp. pepo
GTGGCTCAATCCGAGGAGGATGAGCCGGCCCTTTTCATGGTCACTGCATCAGTCCTACCTGACCTCGAACCCTAGGAAGAGCTCCCCAAATCCACAGAGGTAATCGACGACGGCATAACTGCTCCGGTGAGCGTCGAACCCGTGGAAGAGCTCCCCAAATCCACAGAGGTAATCGACGACGGCATAACTGCTCCGGTGAANAGCAAGAGCACCGGCGATGGGTCCTCGACACGGGGGCAACAAACCATATGACCAGGGCCAAGTCTGCGTTCTCCGAGCTTGACTCGGGGATTCGCGGGACGGTAAAATTTGGCGACGGCTCCTTCGTCGAGATCGAAGGGCACGGCACCATCCTATTCGTCGGC
>NW_019657453.1:0-365 GCF_002806865.2 Cucurbita pepo subsp. pepo
TCCCCAATTTCGATTCCAAATCCACAGAGGTGGAGATAATCAACGACGACGTCGAACCCGAGAAATAGCTCCAGCTGGGCGTAGCAAAGGCGGCACCAGCTGGGGAGCCAATTCAACTGGAGGAGGAGCGAGTGTTCACTCTGATCGGCGAGAGGGACGCGAGCAGCACGAGCACCGGTGATGGATCCTCGACACAGGGGCAACAAACCATATGACCAGAGCTAGATCTGCGTTCTACGAGCTCGACTCAGGGATTCGCAGGACGGTGAAATTCGGTGACGGCTCCGTCGTCGAGATCGAAGGGCGCGGCANATTCGTCAGCAAAACCGCATTTTTGTTTTATTTACGAATTAAATAAAAAGAGA
>NW_019657454.1:0-365 GCF_002806865.2 Cucurbita pepo subsp. pepo
AGCTCAGACGCTCGAACATCCTTTCATTCATTTTCTTTTACACACCTTGTCTTTGAAGGAATAAATAGGAGCCGGAGGAGAAGGCAATGGAATTGTGAGCCCGAGGTTACGAGGTCANGGAATTGTGAGCTCGAGGTTACGAGGTCAAGGCAAGGAGCCAAGCAACGAAGACTCGGAGAGGAGCGAAGCCATGAAACCGAGTTGTAGAGGTGAAGGAGCTAGGTGACGGGAAGTATAAGGGGAAGTCACTTCTCTGTCTTTCCTTCCTGTTCACAATCACTAACAGGAATATCGGAATCGGAGAATTCCTCGTTTTGTCTTGACCAAAAGATGTGAAGAAAAGGTTGTCAAAATTATCAAAAGAT
>NW_019657455.1:0-365 GCF_002806865.2 Cucurbita pepo subsp. pepo
CAAGTATATTGTCAAAATGATCTATAGTATAAGGATAAGGAGGAGTACCTTATTTTGAGGACACTATGGATGCGGCCCACTTTTTGATATGATATAAACAATGTGATCATTAAATTGTACATGTGGAGACATGTGAGTGGGGGTGTCCTATGCAATGAGTATTGCATAAGATCGGACCATGAAGAAA
This sequence comes from Cucurbita pepo subsp. pepo, assembly GCF_002806865.2. Taxonomy (NCBI): domain Eukaryota; kingdom Viridiplantae; phylum Streptophyta; class Magnoliopsida; order Cucurbitales; family Cucurbitaceae; genus Cucurbita; species Cucurbita pepo. The sequence continues at coordinate 188 of NW_019657455.1, forward strand.
ACCACTCTCACTTTATAAAGTCGTTTACTGTTGAGACTGATTTTCTTTTCATTCGATAACCTAGGTAACTCGGNACTAGTTCGCAGACTCAATAGGCTTCCCATTTCAGGGGAAAGACTGGGTGAATGGCTGGGGATGTGGGGTGCAAGATTGAATTCACTCCTACCCACTTTTAGGG
>NW_019657456.1:0-365 GCF_002806865.2 Cucurbita pepo subsp. pepo
GCTTAAAATTGAAACCATAATTTGAAAACCCTAATCTGCAATGTTTTAAGTCTGTGCGAAGCAAACCGTGTCACGGTCAACGTGTTTTAAATTTTTCTTGGGAATGATTATAAAGTAAAAGAGTGCTACAAAATTTACCCCTAATTCGAAAACCCTAATCTGGTACGTTTGAAGTATGTGCTAAAAGAACCGAGTCACGGTCGGCGTTAATCGAAACTTTTATGGGGAATGATTAGTCTNTAACGACTGAGATGTATGAAGTCCGTGCTAAAAGAACTGAGTCACGGTCGACGTTTCTCGAAACTTTTGTGGGAAATATTAGTTTTGATCATTTAGAATAGAATTTCGAAGAAATAGAGTGCTTC
>NW_019657457.1:0-365 GCF_002806865.2 Cucurbita pepo subsp. pepo
AATAGAATTTCGAAGAAACTAAGTTCATAAAAAAGTGAAATATTTCTTGAAATCGACCCCTAATTCGCAGACCTTTATCAAGGACGTTTGAACTACGTGCTAAAAAATTCGAGTCTAGATCAACGTTTTTCGAAACTTTTGTGGAGAATGATTAGATTAGTCTTGATGATTTAGAATATTCTTCCGAAGAAACGGACTGCTTCAAATCGAACCCTAATTCGGAAATCCTAATTTGGGACGTTTGAAGTATGTGCTAAAAAACCCGAATCATGGTCGTCGTTTTTTGAATCTTTTGTGGGGAAATATCAGNCCGAATCATGGTCGTCGTTTTTTGAATCTTTTGTGGGGAAATATCAGATTAGGCT
>NW_019657458.1:0-365 GCF_002806865.2 Cucurbita pepo subsp. pepo
AAGCACTCAGTTTTTTCGAAATTCTATTCTAAATCATCAAGCCTAATAAGAACATTCCCCACAAAATTTTCGAAAAACGTCGACCAAGACTCGGTTTTTTTAGCACGTACTTCAAACGTCCAAAATTAGGATTTCCGAATTAGGGTTCGATTTGAAGCAGTCCGTTTCGTNACAAAAGTTTCGAAAGACGTCCATCATGACTCGATTTTTTTAGCACGTAGTTCAAACGTCCTAAATAAAGGTCTCCAAATTAGGGCTCGATTTCATGCAATCTTTTCCTTTTTTTTAAACTTAGTTTCTTCGAATTTCTATTCAAAACAACATGCCTAATCAAATCATTCCCCACAAAAGTTTCGAAAAACGTC
>NW_019657459.1:0-365 GCF_002806865.2 Cucurbita pepo subsp. pepo
CGAGTCGCGGTCGACGTTTTATAAAAGTTTTGTGGGGAATTGTTAGATTACTCTCGATGATTTAGAATTAGAATATCGAAAATATGAAGTGCTTCAATTCGAACCCAAATTTGGAAACCCTAATCTGGGACGTTTGAAGTCTGTGCTAAAAGAACAGAGTCATGGTCGACGTTTCTCGAAACTTTTATGGGGAATGATTAGTCTTGATTATTTGGAATAGAATTTCGATCGAAAAAATGGAGTGCTTCAAATCTAACCCTAATTCGGACACCCTAATCTGGGACGTTTGAAGTCTGTGCTAAAAAAACCGAGTCGCGGNTTAGCCTCGATTATTTAGAATAGAATATCGAAGAAACGGAGTGCTT
>NW_019657460.1:0-364 GCF_002806865.2 Cucurbita pepo subsp. pepo
CTGTGTCTATACCAGAAGCTCTGGTAGAACCAGAATACGACAACCCAAAAATCGGTGAAGTCGTTAAAAAAGCTTATCCATTGGGATTCTTTTATATCCCAGAAGATCTTCATAAAACTAGAAGGTTTATGAATTCATTCTAGTCGACACAAAGTCCGTTGAAATTACTCATATTCCGAGTCGCGATGATCCTTCAAAAATCGCGTATTCAAAATTAAAAATTTTCAAAGTCATGAACCCGACATATTGGAATCAAGATCCATACACCAATATCATTTGGTATCAAAATTACGAGCACTCACAGTTTATTCAATTCTGCCAGGATGCTCATAAAATTCATTACCCATTTTGGTTCATCAAATGG
>NW_019657461.1:0-364 GCF_002806865.2 Cucurbita pepo subsp. pepo
TTTGCTTATGACATCTCATTGCCTAACCCGTCATGCCACAAATTTGGTATGATCCGATGATTCAAACAATCTGTATCATCTAATTTAAACTAAGTTTGGAATTTTCGTAATCAGATAAATTCGATTAACATTACAATCAAACCATATTTAACGTTTGTTAAGTATGTTAGTGATACACTGTGACTTATAAATGTTGTCAGACTCTAGTTCTTAGCGTAACATATATTGTGAATAAATAAAATTTCTTAAATAATTACGAAAATGAATAGTTGGGTTGTGAATTGAATCATTCGTGCCACCAACTTAACTCGAAAATAGAGAGTTGGGTTAAGTTAGGCTCGGAACTTAGTCATATATATATATA
>NW_019657462.1:0-364 GCF_002806865.2 Cucurbita pepo subsp. pepo
ATCTAGCAAGAGAAGGCTGAATTTGATCAAAAGCCTCCAAAGGTGAGTGTTAAGGTTTTTAGGTCTAGATCCTTTTAAAGCATTTTAAGGAATTGGTCGTTGTAATTTTAGTATGTCGATCTTGGAGTAATTTTGTACATTTTTTTGTGAAGGTTCTCCGAGTACAATCTCGTCTAAAGTAGGAGTTCTTGGAAACCTCCAAAAAATTGTAAGTTGATTTTAGCAAACTTCCTTCTTGAATAACTTTGCCTATAATTGATTAAAAATTTTAAGAAAAATTCTTTGATGTAGATGAAATATAACTCTAAAAATTTCATGAAAAGAACTAAATAGAGATGGATTTTGTAAATAAAGATATAAAAAT
>NW_019657464.1:0-364 GCF_002806865.2 Cucurbita pepo subsp. pepo
CAAGGTTGAAAATTACCAAAAGAAGAGACGAGGAGCAATATTATCGCAATAATGAAATCCAAGTGGAGACTAAGTTTGTTTGCGATTATATTGTATTGTAAATGGTTTGATGGGATGAGGTTCGTTTCATTGTTGTCCATCCCATTGTATAATCTTTGGTCCAATATTCAATTAATTTGCTAATATGAATTTTAGAAATACAACATTAAATGGGATGTTATGAATTTAATACACTAAGATTACCATTTACAAACTTAATGTAAAGACCACGAAAGGATGCAAGTAATGAATTGGGATCAAGTTTTTATTTCTTCCCAGGATGGAAAGAATTAAAATATATATATATATATATATATATATATAT
>NW_019657465.1:0-364 GCF_002806865.2 Cucurbita pepo subsp. pepo
TATTTAAACTCATCTCTTCTCCATATTTTATAACACACGACTTCCTTAATTTCTACCGTCTCAATTTTTTTTAGCTCTCTCCTTATTCTAAATTTGTTTCTCCTTATCTTATTCTTGAGAGAAATTTTTATTCATCTTATTATTGAGAGATTTTTATTGTATTGCGAGTAAATAATTTAGAGAGGTGTGGTGTGTTCCTATAAAATTCAGATACTTGTATCGGTTTGATCCTGAGCTGTGGAAACCGTTTTGATTTGTGGAAAGAATTGAGTTTGCTCTTGAATTTGTAAAAAAAACGGTGTAGCGGTTGAGCTCTAATTCGAGGAAAGAGTCAAGAAAGATTTATTCAAATTCCCAAAAGGAG
>NW_019657466.1:0-364 GCF_002806865.2 Cucurbita pepo subsp. pepo
AATCCTACTGCTCACAACTTCGACTTATTCTATTTTTCATTCAGTGGGCGTGCCGGAGTGGCTGTCGGGCATGACTAGAAATCTTGGGGGCTTTGCCCGCGCAGGTTTGACTCCTGCCGCTCACGACTTATTTTGCACCAAAACCATTTCAATCCTGCTTCATGACTTATTTTGCACAAAAATCAATCTTGAATCCTACTGCTCATAACTTCGACTTATTCTATTTCTCATTTAGAGGGCGTGCCGGAGTGGTTATCGGGCATGACTAGAGATCATGTGGGCTTTCCTCGCGCGCATGTTCGAATTCTGCCGCTCACGACTTATTTTCGTAAAGAATCTTTTTTACATTAAAAATAAAAGAGTG
>NW_019657467.1:0-364 GCF_002806865.2 Cucurbita pepo subsp. pepo
CCCCATTTGTGGGAATTGAGAGTATTGAGTGGCACGTGGTACGAAAAGAAAGAAGATTAAAAAACAATTTTGTTTGTGTGAGGAATTTTGAAGAGAAGGGGTTTGCCATCCAAAGTGCGTTGAAAAGAATGGTGCTCTTTGACTTGACTCCCGCATTCCACACAATAAAGGGGCGGCCGTATGGGCATTAGAACCTCATTGGAGTCAAGTGGGATATATCATGATATCATATGATAAGCCCACGCTATATTCATCTTCACTATTTTGGAATACATAATATTCAATATGTTTATCATATTATATTCCAAAATTCATTTCAAATTATTCAACAACTTCCAAAACCCACTTTCACAAATATATATAT
>NW_019657468.1:0-364 GCF_002806865.2 Cucurbita pepo subsp. pepo
TATATATATATATATATATATATATATATTAATTTTATTTATTTATTTTATTTATAATAAATAGGTTGAATTGATCTTATTCAATAAACATATAATTATTTGGTCGACCTCTTTTCAAAATTTAAACTAATTTTGGAACATAAATTAATTTTAAGGTTGTCGTAAATATGGTTGGATCGAGTGAGACATTTTTTAGATCAAACTCGATTATTCGGGTGACAAGTTTTTCAATCCAAACAACCTTTGTTAAATAACGAACTCAACTCAATCCAACTATAATTTTTTTGGATTGGGTTGGTTCGTGTTATTTATTCAAATTTTTATTTTTAATAAATGTAAAATATTAGTCTGTGAAAAATATATT
>NW_019657469.1:0-364 GCF_002806865.2 Cucurbita pepo subsp. pepo
AAGAGAGGTTTCCTGTAAACAACGATATAAATAAATAAAATATTCAGGATAAAGCAGTTTTAGATAAATCCTGTGGTGATATTAATGTAATCAATTTTCTTTTTCGAAGAAATTACATTTGAGCAAAACCCAACATAAGAACAGCTACGTTTGGTTGGGATCAATGTCCCCAGACAAAGTGTGAACAGTTACATTAAAGCTTAAGAAACTTATTACATAATTCTCAACTTACAGTCTCCTAAGTACATGGAAGATTCAGAAAGCACATACAAATCAGAGCAAATACACAGCAGCTTTATTCAAGTTTCTAATCAAAACACAAAGAAACACAGCCTTCAGATGTTTTCTAAGCAACTCCCAACAG
>NW_019657470.1:0-364 GCF_002806865.2 Cucurbita pepo subsp. pepo
ACACACATTCAATCCCTGGCAAAGAGTGAGCAGAGGACTAGAAGGGAACAGCCGAAATACAGCTCGGATAGCAATAAACATCAGACAGAAACCAATCAACTACCAGAATTTCAGTGTCTAATTGAATCCATTCACCGTAATGTACGATATGCATTGCTATTAAGATAATAAACTAATACTTCATGGAGGGGATGTTAGTTTACGAATTTAAATACTACTCTAGTTTAGTTTATTTTCTCGATAGGATTAATTTCAAAGGGTGCATTTCAGACATCATTTAATAATAAAGGTTTTGAATAAATAAAAGCAAAGTTAAATGAAAGTTAAATGTTTAGGTTTGTTTTGATGACCACTTGATTTTTGG
>NW_019657471.1:0-364 GCF_002806865.2 Cucurbita pepo subsp. pepo
CGTAGAAGAAGGCGGAGATAATAGCGAGGATACGGTTGCCTAGGCCATCGCGGGTTAAAACCACAGCGTATTTGCAGTCTTCCGGCAGGGATGTGGAGTTTGTGGGTGAAGTTAGACCGGCAAGAGCTCGGCGGAAGGATGGCGAATTGGGGCCGCAGCGGCGGTGGAGGGCTTCATAGCGGCGGAGCTTAGAGAGGAGAGGGGAAGAGGGTATGTAGGGAGAAGGTTTTCTGTAGAGATTCAGTTGGTATCGGCTTAAACAGGATTTTTGGTCGAAGCCTGGAGGAAGAAGGCCATTGATGAATTCATCGTCGTTTCTGTGTGAATCATTTGTGGAGCCTACTGAAAGAAACAAATGAACAGA
>NW_019657472.1:0-364 GCF_002806865.2 Cucurbita pepo subsp. pepo
ATACTTTCTTTATCAAAGCAAGACCTTTGTTCCCCATGGCTCATAGCACTCACCTCCATTCGTCATGTTTAGGCTTGGGCATCAAGTCCTTTCACCTTTTAATGAATTTTCTCTTGTAAAAATACTATAACCTTGACCTTCATTGTACTGTCAAAGAAATTTTACATTGATTTTTTATGGGTTTCTTACATGAGCCGTACTTGTGCATTTTATTTTGCAGAATACTTAATGCATTCTCGAAGGTTCCTTTAAAGTCCAAAGTTTCTTCAAGCAAGGGGTAACAATAATGTTATTATGATAATTTGAAGCATTTTAGTTTCTACATTTGTACAGTGATGGCCTTTTGGCAACATTGTTGTGTACG
>NW_019657473.1:0-364 GCF_002806865.2 Cucurbita pepo subsp. pepo
CGAATTAGGTGTCGATCCCAAATTCTAATACTTGCTTCAAATCTTGAGCATGAAATGTTTGAGCATGAAATGTTTTAGGCGTAAGTTTACCCTAAACATTCTAAAGATGTAATGACTAAATTAATAAAAATACCTTTGAACATTAAATCTGTAAACATTTAAAAAAAAAAGTTTAAAAATATCTTTACTGTTAGTTCTGAATTGATACCATTAATACTTTGTATAACACCCGAGCCCAACCGATACGAAAAAGTTTCTTTTTAATTGCCTTTTAATTTTGAGCTTTCGAGATTTTATTAAGGGCCTTAGAGGTTGAATCTTCGATTGCCACATAAGGTAAAAAGTGCTCATGAGTCCTCGAGGA
>NW_019657474.1:0-364 GCF_002806865.2 Cucurbita pepo subsp. pepo
CATATGTGTCCATGAAAATTAGTTAATGCTATATTTTTCTTTTGTACTTTTCTTTTTTCAAATGGTTTTATGTCTCCATTCCATTTGAAAATTGATATTTTGTTTGGTAATTTTAAACTCATTATTTTTGTTTGTTCATTCCACCTAATTTATATAAAAAAAAAAAATCATACCACTAGACCAAATGCCCTTATAGTGGATCTATCATTTTTAGTTGCCCGTGTGTATATGTTTTCCGCACCTCAATATATGAAATTTATCTAACCTCAATATATGAACTTTGGGATAGATATGTTAAAAATAAGGCCCATTTGATAACTATTTTGTTTTTTTTATTTTTTATTATTATTTCAAAATGATGTGT
>NW_019657475.1:0-364 GCF_002806865.2 Cucurbita pepo subsp. pepo
AAGACAAAGAAACAATTTATTGATATATTATTAAATGTTGGGTTGAAATAATGTTCCCTTTCTTATGTTCCACAAAACCCCACCCCAACCCAAGGGTATTAAATTATTGAAAGGCACTTGTATTGTATTTACCATCTCAATAAATAAATAAATAAATAAATAAAAATTAATTATTGGGTTCTAAATTAGTCAATAAATCTAAGTGGGGGCAGATGTGTAATTGTCACACCAAACTTTTCCTAGGCTGACGACTTAGCTTCACGTGGACATAGCACCTGGGAAGATCCATTACGCAAATTATTTAATGCTCTTGTCTTCGTCCTCCCCTCCACATCATTACCCAAATTATTAATTTTTTTTTTTT
>NW_019657476.1:0-364 GCF_002806865.2 Cucurbita pepo subsp. pepo
CTTTTTTTTTTTTTTTTTTTTTTTAAGATAAAGTTATTCATCCACGTTATCTATCCCTTATCTTTTGTGCAATACTATAGAAACTCGTTCTTTAGAAGTATAATTTAAAATTAGCTTCGTTCAAGATTTGGAATAGAATACATACATTTAAAAGACTCGTTGTCTGTTTCTAGAAGATGTGCCATTTAAATTAATTTAAAATTAGTTTGAGTTCAAAATTTTGAATGGAATATATACCTTGAAAAGACTTGTTGCCCATTCATCAACAACTGCCTGCACATTAGAAGTAGTAGATAAATTATATGGGACAAGATTGTGTGTTAGTCGTTAAAGAAATTGAGGGAAGGGTCATTTACATACACAG
>NW_019657477.1:0-364 GCF_002806865.2 Cucurbita pepo subsp. pepo
AGCCCTAAACATGAAAATTTCAAAACAAAACAACAATTCCTAGATTTCACCTAATTCATTCTTCTCCATACATGAGCAAGAAATGAAAAACTAGATCGTAAGGCTCAAAAAGTGGATTGATCAACAGAGAGAGGGAGACCTGGGGAAGTAAGCATGTTTCGAATGGTCTGAGAAACCATGGCAGCATCCTTGTGGATCAGGAACTCGAAACCCTCAGCGCTGATCAATTTCACAGTCTCTTCCTTCTTCATTTGGCTCTGAACTATTTTGCAGAAATGAGAGAGATTCCTCTTCCCCTCGCTTTCTTCACATTGCAACCAAATTTTGGTTAAAATTATACCCACAAAATAATAAAATAATAATA
>NW_019657478.1:0-364 GCF_002806865.2 Cucurbita pepo subsp. pepo
AGTTTCTTCCCTGCCTTCCACTGGACCTCCAATGAAGGACTTGAACTACTATAAAAGTTTGATTCAGCAACACGGAGGAGAGAGACAAGACGATTTCCCTCGACAGCAATTCGGGAACCGTCACAGCCAACCATCAGGAACAAACCAGGACTTCTTACATAATAACCAGCCATCAAGAGATGGGAAGTTCAGGATAATGAAGCCTTGCATATACTTCAACAGCTCAAGAGGATGTCGACATGGAGCCAATTGTGCGTATCAGCACGACCCCGCATTTCAGCAAAGAAGTAGTAGCGCGCCCGAAATGCCTAGCGCCAAGAGAACAAAAGTCGATCGAGAAATCAGCAGTTAAAAGTAGAATACC
>NW_019657479.1:0-364 GCF_002806865.2 Cucurbita pepo subsp. pepo
TTTATTTGGCAAAACATGCAAGTTTGGTTAAACCAAATTTTTAAACCTCAAAATTCAACTAACTCAAACATAGATTTTTCGATTAAGTGAAGTCAACATTTTGACTCTCTTCATTTTAATTCAACAATTAATTTGAATAATTAATTCAAATAAAACTAAGATTAAATGATTAATTAAACTATTTAATTAATATTTAATATCAATTCAAATGCCAATCCAAAAAAATTCCGACACATATTTGATTAAAATATTTAAATCTTATTTAAATATCTCATATTCTCTCTTTTTGTTTAATTCATAAATAAAACAAAAATTCGATTAAATATATTGTATATATGTAGCGCATATTCCCGAATTTGAATTC
>NW_019657480.1:0-364 GCF_002806865.2 Cucurbita pepo subsp. pepo
TTTCGGGTCTTTTGTTGTGTCATTTTAAAGATGTTTTCGAAACACGTAAGTCCATGGCTGTGTTTTTAAGTTAAAGGTTATGTTTTATGGAATTTAAATGAAGTCTTCCGCATTCAATGTTTATGGTATGTATACAGTAGCGATCTTAAATTAAGTCGAAAATTTCGGGTCGTTACACCCTAATAGCTTTTACCTTTTTTTCATCAACTTGTACTCCATTCTTTCCAACTAAGAACCCTAGGAAGTTGACTTGGTCTAGACAAAAACTGCACTTTTTGAAGTTGGCATAAAGCTTCTCTTCTCTAAGTTTAAACAAAAAAATTTTAACGTGCAAAATATGATCATTCAAGCTTTTTGAGTAAAC
>NW_019657481.1:0-364 GCF_002806865.2 Cucurbita pepo subsp. pepo
TTACTTCGTGTTCTCATCACTGAAACCTTGTTTTTTCGGACGGGTTTTGCTTTCCAATGTCTGTTAATTACTTGAAGTTCTTTTGTCGGTGCAACAACTTCCAATTCTTCGGGCGATTTCTGCTGATTGGTGGCTTTCTTCTTCCAATTGAGTTGAAATAGTGGGTTACTCTGTTCAATCGAAGCCCTCTGTGGTTGTGCCTATGGCGCCGAGTCGAAGAAAGGGCGCTGGTAAAGCTGCTGTGGCAGCCGCCTCGCTCCGGCAGTGGAAAGTTGGGGATCTTGTGCTGGCTAAAGTGAAAGGATTCCCTGCTTGGCCTGCTACGGTATGGTTTAGTTTGTTGAACTTCGTATGTTTGTTTTGG
>NW_019657482.1:0-364 GCF_002806865.2 Cucurbita pepo subsp. pepo
TGCTATTTTGCCCTTGCGCTATCGTGCGCCTATTTGGCCTCCATTCGACTTCCCTCGGCCCAATTTGATCGATCAATATTAGGTTTGTGAATTGTCTCTTTAATCCTTAGTCTTAAATACAGTAATTTTCTTTTTTATTTATTACCGTAAGAAAATGTATATTATTGTAACAATAATAATGATAATAATAATAAAATTTAGTCAAAATATAAATTTTTAAATATTAATGATTTTAAAAAATAATAAATACAAGTTTTGAAAAGAAAAAAAAAAGTTATTCATATATTATTTAAATTTATTAAATTTGAACTAATACATATATAATCAACCCCTTTTACTATATTCACTATTTATTATAAAATTT
>NW_019657483.1:0-364 GCF_002806865.2 Cucurbita pepo subsp. pepo
TTCAAAGTAACGTGTAAACAGCGTTTGAGAGCTTTTCTTTCCTTCTTTATTTATTCCAACTAGAGATGTCATCTTTTCATAAATGTTCGTTTATACTTACCCCTAGAGGAGCGAAAACCCGTTTAAATGATATATGTGGGAGGGAGTGAGGAGAAAATTTTACCCCTGAAGGAGCGAAAACCGGTTTAAATGATGTATGTGGGAGGGAGTGAGGAGAAATTTTTACCCATTAACTAAATGTGGATGGGCGTGAGGAATATTCTCCGTCTCTGACCTCGCCCAAATCCCTATCGTGCCTCACTTTGTGTGTATTTATTTATTTCTTTCTTTCTTTTTACAAAGTAAATAAATATTCTTTTTAAAG
>NW_019657484.1:0-364 GCF_002806865.2 Cucurbita pepo subsp. pepo
AAGATGAATAGAAGAATAAAAACGGGAAGAACACAAACAAGGCTGAATTGAATATAGAATGAAGAAGAACCGACACCCTAGGCCGCCATTGTCGTCTTGTTTAAGCTCGCAAAACTGATTTCCAATTCTCTCTCAAACACTACTCCATTACTGGATGTGGAAGCGCTCGGATTAAAAGCAGAAGAGAGGAGTGGACTGTGTGTGGAGAGCGGGAGGAGAAGAAAATGGAGATTTCGTACAGATCCAATCACGACAAGCTTGAAAGCTCCCGTGAAGACTAAAAATGATTCCCAATTCCCACTCTATTATATTCTTTTCTAGTAATTAAAAATACTCCATGCATTATTAATTATTTTAATTATTT
>NW_019657485.1:0-364 GCF_002806865.2 Cucurbita pepo subsp. pepo
GACTGTGATGTCCCACATTGGTTGGGGAGGAGAACAAGCCATCATTTACAAAGGTGTGGAAACCTTCCCTAGCAGACGCGTTTTAAAGCCTTAAGGGGAAGTCCAAAAGGGAAAGCCNAAGCCTTAAGGGAAGTCCAAAAGGGAAAGCCAAAAGAGCCACCATTTACAAAGGTGTGGAAACCTTCCCTACCAGACGCGTTTTAAAGCCTTAAGGGGAAGTCCAAGAGGAAAAGCCAAAAGAGGACAATATCTGCTGGCTTTGGAAAGCCAAAGTCCAAGAGGAAAAGCCAAAAGAGGACAATATCTGCCGGCTTTGGAAAGCCAGAGGACAATATTTGCTAGCTATGAATATGGGGTAAGAAAA
>NW_019657486.1:0-364 GCF_002806865.2 Cucurbita pepo subsp. pepo
AGACCACCAAGCAATTCTTGTGGAGAAGCTCTAGCGAAATTATGACTCAAAATGGCGGTTTCCATCAAACTTTGACTCTCTCTCTCTCTTATAATCCGTGCTCATCTTCTTTTATCTCTCTTCTCCTATTCTTTCTTTCTTTTTTTTCATTCTTAGTAATCAGACTAGGTTAACCCAGGCCTCTAATTAGGAATTTAGGGTATATATGATCAATTTACTTTTATTTAGTCTACGTTAATCCCTAAACGCATATACATCGGATAGTGGTATTTATTTTCTTAGACTTAGGCTAGAATAGGATGTTTTTAACNTAAACGCATATACATCGGATAGTGGTATTTATTTTCTTAGACTTAGGCTAGAA
>NW_019657487.1:0-364 GCF_002806865.2 Cucurbita pepo subsp. pepo
TCCTCCTTTGATTTGACACCATTTTCATCTCAATAGTAACCTACCACAAAAGGCCATAGTGAACATCCAAAGTGGAACCGAACTAAATTTTAGAGATTAAAAGCTTATCTCGCATATGTGCGAGACGATTAGGTTCGTCTGTGACGCTTTGGACTGGTGCTCTAAATCTCTATAAGCAGAGGATGATCAAATCCACNCATCCAGTTGTAGCCTTGATACTTAATCGACTTTAGACTAATTTTACATTACAAAATATTCTTCGAGGAGATCAATCATAAACCTGACGGATCATTCTTTTTTCTGATATACAAAATATGATCTATTGGTACGAGAGGAGATAAATTACTTTTTTTTTTTTTTTTTG
>NW_019657488.1:0-364 GCF_002806865.2 Cucurbita pepo subsp. pepo
AAGGATATTTAGTAATAAATTATAGTTTACCATATATACTTTATTATAAGGTAAATATATAGATATTTCTCTTATTACTCAAGTATCTTTCCATTTATTGTTATTTCTGTTTATTACTCTTTTCATATCTTGGTAGATCAAGCAAACACTCTTAGTATAACTATATTTTATTGTTTAGTTTTATAAATGCTTCATTCATATTTAATTTAATGTAATTAACATTTCAAATTACTCAATGCATAAACCAAATTTTATTGTGTCATGTCTCCTATTAACTCACCTAAACTCAATTAGGTTCATTAACTACTTCCGTAAANCCAATTAGGTTCATTAACTACTTCCGTAAAAATTACTATTCTTTTTT
>NW_019657489.1:0-364 GCF_002806865.2 Cucurbita pepo subsp. pepo
TGTAGGGTGGCTTCATGAATTTTTCTACGAAACATGTGAACAGGACAAAACACGCCAAAAGGATGCATATTAATTTATATTGATAGTCTTCACTCTTATAAACAGTTCAAGTCAAGTAGATAATGTGATCATGTCATATCAGGCAATAGTTATTAAATTTAAATTTCAAATTCTAGTCTGAATTTCGAATATGNTCATCTTAGCTATCATTGAAGCTACAAACTCTCCAAACGAAAATAATTCCTAAAGTTCAAACTAAAAAGCATCACAAGAAGAAAATGCTATAAACAAATAATAAAAAAAATTGGCTACTTTTTTGGGGCAATTTCCAAAACAAGTGAAAGATTTTGGTAATATGCTTTCT
>NW_019657490.1:0-364 GCF_002806865.2 Cucurbita pepo subsp. pepo
ACCTTAATCAAATTCATGTTGCTGGCGAGCTGAATAACAGCGGTGAACTTAGCGGAAACAGGCTGAATATTCACAGTGGATCGCTGCTTAATAGCGGAACTCTGCTGGGCAGCCAGGCGGCAGAAATTGCGTCCGGCATGTTTCAGCAGGAGGGAACGCTCTCAACGCAAGGCGCGCTCCAGCTGAATNCAGCATTACCGGCGGCACGCTGCAGAACAGAGGCAAAATGATCAGCAGCGGCGACACCGTGCTCACCGCGAATCATCTGAACCAGGACGGCATTTTCTCCTCGCAGGGTAACGCCCGGTTCAGGATAGCTGACACCTTCAGCAACAGCGGCAAGCTGGTCAGCCAGCATCTGCAG
>NW_019657491.1:0-364 GCF_002806865.2 Cucurbita pepo subsp. pepo
TCGTATTACGGCCACCCAAACAAATGCATTAATGTTGGCAAGCAGTTTAAACCTAAGATTCAAAACATTAGGGGTAAACATTTAAGGACTTTAGACACGCAAGAAACCCATTAAAAAATCATTCAGAATAGAATTTCTTACATCAAAGCATAAGATTTTGCAATAACTCAAATATATGACTTTGACAAAACTTTAAGACACTCCTATCTAAGATCTCTAACAATTTAAATCTACTAAAAGGGCTTCGACATTCTAATTGACCATGGTATTGTATTATTTTAAGGGCATATAGAACTCATTTAAAAAGGTGTGAACACTTGATAAAGATACAAAAAAAAAAAAAAAAAAAAAAAAAAAAAAAAAA
>NW_019657492.1:0-364 GCF_002806865.2 Cucurbita pepo subsp. pepo
CATGAGTAGCTTAACTCATATTATTTTCTCGTATGTTTTTCTTGCTAAGTAACATCATGGGGTTTCCTATTATTTTCTTATGAGGGTTTGAACCTCCGACCTTGTGGTTAACAGCCACACGCTCTAACCAACTGAGCTATTCCAGCTAATTATTTATAATAGCTCAAGCCCACCACACCCTTATAAGAAATGTTTCATCCCCTCTCCAACCAATGTTGGATCTCATAATCCACCCTCCTTGGGGGCCAGCATCATCGCTGACACACCACTTGGTGACTAACTCTAATAGCTTTTGTAATAGCCCAAACCCACNTGTATCGTCATCACCTCACAATTCTAAAACAAGTCTACTAGGGAGAGGTTT
>NW_019657493.1:0-364 GCF_002806865.2 Cucurbita pepo subsp. pepo
ACTCCGTTGGAAGCCTAGCATCCTTATTGGCACACCTACCGGTGCCTAACTCTGATACCATTTGTAACAGCCCAAGCCCATTACTAGAAAATATTATCTGTTTTGACCCGTTACGTATCGCTGTTAGCCTCACGATTTTAAAACGCGTTTAGTAGGGAGATGTTTCCACACCCTTATAAGGAATGTTTCGTTCTCCTCTCCAGCCGATGTGAGATTTCAAAATNAAAAATTCTAAAGAACAAATTTTTCATTAGCTCGGACGTAACCTCTCATGATCCCGTGTCGAAGTGTAATCCTATAACTTTTAAAATAATTGATCTATTAAAAAAAAAAAATTAATCTAGATTTTATGTTTTCGTAGGTA
>NW_019657494.1:0-364 GCF_002806865.2 Cucurbita pepo subsp. pepo
GGTTCACATAACCTTCCCTTCATTGAGCACCAACAGGTTGAGTATATTCTAAGCCAACATCAATGTGGGTTCTTCATCATCCGTGAACATGAGGTTTAGCTCCTCATCACGCCCATTGTTGTAGCACTCTACCACATAATGCCCGTATTTTCCACAAGAGTAACACTTGATCACACTCTTGTCCTTCCGANCACTCTTGTCCTTCCGAGGCTTGGCATTGTCATGAATTTGTGAGATATTGTCACGACCTCCTCTACCACCACGTCTACGGTTATGTCCGCAACCACGTCCACGACCTATGTTTTTCTTGTTATGGCTCCACCGTCTCCTCGTACGTGAAAAAGAAGAGTCATTGCATCTTTCT
>NW_019657495.1:0-364 GCF_002806865.2 Cucurbita pepo subsp. pepo
TAGAGTAGTTGTTAGTTAAGGTAAGGAGAGAGAAAGAAGCTTAGTAAAGAAAGTCACAAAGGATAAGGCCAGGCTGGAGTAGAAGAGACAGACCTTAAGTAAAGGGTAGGATATAATTAATCTTCTTTCTTTGTCTTTTACCAACTGTATAGATAAAGGGAGGGTGTGTGGCGGCTGAGGCAAGCTGCTAACTCCTTCATTCTAGAACACTGTAACACCTCGCTCAGGTTAGGTTCATACAANACTAGAATATTAATAAATAGGAGAGAGCGGAATAGAATAAGGTTTAGAGAGTACAAGAGTGAAATAGTAGCTTGACCCTAATTCTTCTCATCCAGTTTACCTAGTTCCCTTCCGTTCAAGA
>NW_019657496.1:0-364 GCF_002806865.2 Cucurbita pepo subsp. pepo
TTTTTCTGAATCTTGAGATTCCTTCTAGATAAGGAATTACAGATTGGGAAAGATTCTTGATAATTGATAAAATGACTTTTTTGCCCTTTGTATTTACTTTTTCCTTTCCAATCTTTTTCAAAAGTCCTTTTAACTCTTTGCAATCACTTGTTATGGTACACGGGTGACCTGACTAAGTCCTTTGTTCTTGCTTAATCCTTTAATTTTTTTCCTTTCTATGCTTTGGGTCTTTCTAAGTGGCTTATTCTTATGGAAGATAATTTCCTTCATTTTTGGGGTGTTACATATACATACTCGTTACAAACAAAAAATAAGATGCANTAAGTGGCTTATTCTTATGGAAGATAATTTCCTTCATTTTTGG
>NW_019657497.1:0-364 GCF_002806865.2 Cucurbita pepo subsp. pepo
GACCAAATAAAAATAAAATAAAATAAATAAAAAAGAGTAAAGTAGGGTTAGTGAAAGCTCAAATTGGTGGGTATCCAATGCCGTCGTCGGTGCGGTGACATCACGCGCTTCTTTTTCACCCTCCAATTTTGAAACACATTGCATGTCACCTACTTCATTNCTTTTTGTTCCTCAAATTCTTTTTTTTTTCGCTACGTCTCGATGAAGATCTATATGTTCGATATTTTTTAGTTTAACAATACGTGGAGATCGACAGAAATTGAACGTCCACCCCGAGTTGACACATTCGATATTTAGGTTCACTGAACTCATTTATATCCCGATGTATATAGGTTAAAAAAAAATCTTAAAACCCAAAATTTAG
>NW_019657498.1:0-364 GCF_002806865.2 Cucurbita pepo subsp. pepo
TAGCAGATACTCAAGAAACTCTTGAGACTCATGTTGTTGGCTAGGAACCCGGTCTATCATTCAAAACAAAGAAGGCGATACCATTTCACTTGGAGGTTAGTTGAAGATGGTGATGTGTTTTGAGGAGATAGAGGGTGCAAAGAATCCAGCAAACATGTTGACAAAATGTGTTGATGTTGGAATATTGAGGTTGTGCAAAACCTCAATTGGTATGGTGCAGTGAAGATGCTCATGGTCGTTTGAGAGTGAAATTCTTGGTTGACTAGATTAGTCTCCAAGTGGGAGNCACATATGCGGTGTAAAAATAGAAAGATTAATCCCCAAAAATATATGCATTTACGGGTCTACGCCCTCGTCAGGGACT
>NW_019657499.1:0-364 GCF_002806865.2 Cucurbita pepo subsp. pepo
TCGCCACAATAATTACGAAAAACGTCGAGTGTTACTCGATTATTTTGCACGTGCTTGAAACGTCTCGTACTAAGGTTTCCAGATTAGGGTTTCGATTATAAGCACTCTTTTACTGTTTTATTCACTCTGTTTCTTCGAAATTCTATTCTAAATCATTATGCCAGATCATTCCCACAAAAATTTTGAAAAACGTCGACCGTTAATCAGTATTTTTAGCACGTGCTTCAAACATNTTATATTCATTTTTTATTCACTATGTTTCTACGACATTATATTCTAACACATAAAGCCTGATCATTCCTTCCAAAAATTTCGAAAAACGTCGTGTATAAAATAGTAAAAGAGTGCTTAAAATTGAAACCAT
>NW_019657500.1:0-364 GCF_002806865.2 Cucurbita pepo subsp. pepo
TAATTTTCCACGAACTCTTCCCTAACTTTGTTGCATAACCTTTGCTGTCCATCTGACCAATAGAGATTAGGTTCCTTCAGAGATCAGAAATATATCTGACATCCTTTAATGTCCACTGATTTCCTGCTGGAGTTTNAACACCTTCTCGAATTTCCAGACTTGAAATTCCAAAACAACTCTTAATTTGGAGATGAATGAAAAGATGCACCTGAATCCAAAATCCAGGATTCAATCGAACTGTCCACGCTGAGGATTAGAGCATCCCCAATGTCTTCTGCTGAATTTATAGANTATAGAATCATCACATCTCCAGATATGTGATTCTGCTTTCTCTTTGGTCTGGTACAACCTGTCCAAAAGTGAC
>NW_019657501.1:0-364 GCF_002806865.2 Cucurbita pepo subsp. pepo
AGAGGTTAGTCCATGGCCCACACTCCAAAGTCCACTCTCATGCACGACCTAACTCTTAGTTACTTGAAAAAAAAATGATAAACATGGACTGAGTAAAACTTAGTAAGTAGCCTCCTAGTAGGTTCTTAATGGCGACCTTAAGCTACGATATTACTTCTTGTTATGTTTTCAGGATCTTAAAACCTTCTCCTAAAATAATCTTCAATTTTCTCCCCATGAACACAATTTTCTCCCCATCTATCTTTTTTTAAACACTTTTGAAAGTTAACGAGTAGTTTTGAAGTTTTTTTTTTTTTTTTNCTATAGATTTTTTTTTTTAAGATTTAAGTGTATTATTGAAACTTCTAAAAAAAATTATGAGTAT
>NW_019657502.1:0-364 GCF_002806865.2 Cucurbita pepo subsp. pepo
ATTCTAAAATAGTTTTAGGTTAATACTATGTTTAAAAACTACCCTTAAAATTTTAAAAGTAGCATTAACACCTCTTGCCTTTATAAAAAAAAAGTTTAAAAAGTTATTAAAATCATCTATCAACACATTATAAGTTATCTACAGACGTTTTAATATTAATTTGAAAAATTCACAAATATTTTTTAAACGTCCTATTGATAGTAAAGGTATTTTTGAATTTTTAAATCAAATTTTAAAGTTTTTTTTTTTTTTTTTTTTTTTTTTTTTTTTTTTTTTTNGAAAATTCATGAGTATTTTTTAAACCCTTTTGAAAGTTGAAGGATGTTGTTTAAACAACTTGGAAAGTTAAAAAGTTTTTTTTTTT
>NW_019657503.1:0-364 GCF_002806865.2 Cucurbita pepo subsp. pepo
TTTATGCACTCCGTTTCTTCGAAATTCTATTCTAAAGTCATCGATCCTAATCTAATCGTTCCCCACAAAAGTTTTGAAAAACGTCGACCGCGACTCTATTTTTTTAGCACGGCCTTCAAACTTCCTAGATTAGCGAATTAGGGTTAGCCTTGAAGCACTCCGTTTTTTCGATCGAAATTCTATTCTAAATCATCAAGACTAATCATTCCATAAAAAAGTTTCGAGAAACGTCGACNTCTAAATCATCAAGACTAACCATTCCCCACGAAAGTTTCGAGAAACGTCGACCGTGACGCCGTTCTTTTAGCAAGGACATCAAACGTCCCAGGTTAGGGTTTCTGAATTAGGGTTCGATTTGAAGCAC
>NW_019657504.1:0-363 GCF_002806865.2 Cucurbita pepo subsp. pepo
ACCCTTTTCAAGCTTTAGAAAGTTAGAAACCCAAAGTTCGTGCTTTCTGGAGTCTGTCTCAGTGTTTGGACCAAACTTTGAACCATTAGAGGTTTGAAAGCCACAAAACAAGTTCACCCTTCATATAGTTCGTGAAGAATTTCGTCCAAACTCTGACCCGTCGGTGCGGAAGGCTGTAGACCTGAGATTCGCTGCCTTCAGAGTTCGCCAAAACTAGGGGCCTTGTACAACTTTGAAGGATTATGAAACCAAAAGTTCAGCCTTTCCAGAGTTTGTCTCGACATTTGTTCCGAAGTTTGTTGAAGCATGGACATTTGTTTGAAAGTAACACACAGCTTGAGTATTTTAAGACATACTTCGTAA
>NW_019657505.1:0-363 GCF_002806865.2 Cucurbita pepo subsp. pepo
GTGGAGGCAATATTTATGAAATATTCCTAGTGTCACTGTTACTCTTGAAATTGTGGCTTCATGGCCTTTTTTTTCTTTTTGTTGGAAAGCTCAAACCCTGCAATCGTTTGAACTTGAGATTTGATGCGAAAACTTGTTAACCCTTATGATTTTGTACGATTTAGGACCCACGAAAACTGAACCGTTCTACGGAACTGTTGTCGATGAACGAAGAGCTGAAACAGGCAAGGAGAGCTTTCGAGATAGATGAAGATAAGCTGAAAAAGGCTTTTGAAGAAGATGAGAAGGTGGATCAGTAGAGTTTACAGCAGAAACCAAAGTAATGATAGGAAGATATTTGGGGGTCATCTGTTGCTGCACGGA
>NW_019657506.1:0-363 GCF_002806865.2 Cucurbita pepo subsp. pepo
TCTTTTGTTCTGCTTACCTTCATTTTCAACGATTTTAGATTTCAATTTTAACGTCGAAGTAAATTTGACTAATAGTAGTTTAAAAAGCCATAACTTTGATTTTAGATAAGAACGAAAGACCAAATATTAAAAACAAACCATACAAAATGTAAATAATTATATTTTGAATAGCCAAGTTAAAAAAAAAATATATATAATAATAAATAAATAAATAAAAAATCTTCATATATTCAAATGGAAAAACCACAAAACTAATAGTTATCCTTAGGTCTAGGTTTAAATTTCCATACACATTTGTTGTAAAAAGAGAGAGAAAAAAAAAAGAAAAAAAAAAGAAAAGAAAAGAAAAAGGAAAGTAATAAT
>NW_019657507.1:0-363 GCF_002806865.2 Cucurbita pepo subsp. pepo
AGAGAGGGGAAGTGTCGAAGGAATTATTGGGGAAAGAAATTAGGCTAAATGAAATTTAGCAAAATTGATGAAAACATTCTTCACGAAAGAACCTACAATCGATCATCCTCCTACTTGATCGTGTGATAAATTAATCAAATTCATCCGAACAAAATTTTATAGGTTTGCTAATGATGTAGAACCTGAATTCTTGCTTCGGCATTCCAAGCTGTTTCACCGTGCCTTATCACAACAATTTCAGCAACTGCTGGGTTGACATAGCTGCATATCAACATCAACATGCGATCCAATTCAAGTTCATAATCAAACGTAGAAACCGAGGAAAAGGCAAATTACAAAATACAAAAACAACAAAATAAAAAC
>NW_019657508.1:0-363 GCF_002806865.2 Cucurbita pepo subsp. pepo
AAAAAAAAATACTTCCCGAAGAAGTCATCCTTTGTGTTATATACAAACTACTTCCACAAGAGATAACAATTCACCTTCATACTTACAAGCAACCAAGGAAAAAAAAATTAGCTTGCAACCGACAATCATGGTACCGAGAATAAGAGGGAAAAAATGGTGCGAGGGAAGAAAGAAGTGCAGCAAGATGAAGTGCAAGAAATAAATCAAGATCTCTTCCTAACGGGCACCGGTTCGAAACAAAAAGAAAAGGGCAAGATCAAAAGGGAGAACCTCCCAACATAAAAAGGAATATTCGCAAACGAGGAGGCGTACAACAGGTATAAACTCTTCAAGTCAAGAGTAGTGTTGGTGGAAAGAAGGTTC
>NW_019657509.1:0-363 GCF_002806865.2 Cucurbita pepo subsp. pepo
CTTGTTGAGGTCTTGTGCAAAGAATAAACTGCTTTGGATGCAAGCTGAAAAGAAATTTCAAAGAATACGAGTCAATGAGAAAATGATGTACATATGTACTCGAGCATCTTAGTCGGATACCCAAACTGTAATTACCTTCAAAGCTGCAGAAAGGAATTCCATATCTGCACCCTTTCGCCGTGTTCCGAATGGTGGATTCATTACAATGGTATCAAAAACCTGGCCTGACCGTATACCGAATGTGTTAAATGTAGTAACAAACAAGAAGCTCGAAGAAGAATACACGACACACCAATAGCCATTATAATGTTACCGCTCAATTCTATCAAACTAAGCCAGAAAAACTTTCACACACACACACAC
>NW_019657510.1:0-363 GCF_002806865.2 Cucurbita pepo subsp. pepo
ATAGAATTATGACATGTACAAATCGTGGCTTTCTTCAATTGGGCTTTTCATATTCTTAATGGGCTTCAACTTTTCATATTCTTAATGGGCTTTGCTTTTCATATTCTTAGTGGGCTCTTTTGTTTGTATGAAAAATGAGTACATGCCGTCTGAAAATTGGTGAGCCACTTGCTCCATTGATGGCAGCCCATTGATGGCGGTAGGTGAGCCACTAATTGCTCTATTGATGGCCATCTGACAATTTTGTACAACCACTTCTTCATTGTTGATGGCCGCGGCCGCCTGACGCTCAGTTGATGGAGAACAAGCATGTGGACAATCTTCCTATTCCGTTCATCTGATCCACGCCCCCTCTCTAGTCTG
>NW_019657511.1:0-363 GCF_002806865.2 Cucurbita pepo subsp. pepo
TGGTAATGTGAATCAAAATGTTAAATCTAAGAAAAATAATTAACAATTAAGGAGACAAAATCAAGAAAATGTTAGAAAGGTGATTGAGGAAGTGGGCCTGAGTGCACATGGGAAATGGGCCCCCAATCAGCCCATTACCATTAAATTAGTCTTTTTTATTAAACAAAATCTTTGTTGTCCTACCCACCACACGGCTCACTTTAATAATGCCACGTGCCAGTTTTAATTTATTAATTTTAGGAAAATATTAATTTCTCATTAAAATAAATTTTCAATTCGTTAAATTATAGCCTTTCCTCACGACAAGTCGACAATGCGCATGTGGAATCTGAACCGGCTAAAGCGACACTTTAGCTGGCGCAT
>NW_019657512.1:0-363 GCF_002806865.2 Cucurbita pepo subsp. pepo
AACTATTACTATATGTAGAAAATAACTCGCCTTTAAAGAGATTAAGGACTACATAAATAGATAACATGAGGAACCATTACTGTGTGTAGAATATAACCCGCATATGGAGAGGTTAAGGGACTAAGTAGATTACATGAGTGAACCAAGTTAAGAATAGGATTCTAGAACTAAGACAATTTGCGCATTGACCGAGGTTAGTACATTTTCTCTAGACTGAGCGCCTTAGGATCATGAGCAGCGATTAGAGGACTAGACTTGAGGACTGGTTTAGCCCCTATCAGCTAACCCTGAGCGACTTAGAAATACGAGATGAAATCTAACCACCTAGAAGCCTTAAAAACCTAGTAAATCTCCACGACACTT
>NW_019657513.1:0-363 GCF_002806865.2 Cucurbita pepo subsp. pepo
ACCAGCGTGGCAAGATCCCCAAGCTTATGGGACAGAAGGACGCCGACGGCGAATCCTCCACACTGAAAGTAGGTAACTTGAATGGCCAACAGAGGACCCATTTTGGAGTGTTTCCATTGCAGCCCATCCACGAATAGCATCTCCACTATCTCACTTTTAGGGCCTTCCAGGATCTCCGCCAGTGTCACGTTACCTCCCAGTCTGGCCTCCAAAAACGTGACCCCCTCATCGTTGCAGTCCACCGTCAGTTTGTCTTTGATCCTGCCCGCGAAAGGGTAGTACCTGCCAGTTCAAACATTAGTTTTTCATTTTAAGATGAAGGGTATTATTGAAATTTGCTTGATGGTGGTCCAATCAGCAGTA
>NW_019657514.1:0-363 GCF_002806865.2 Cucurbita pepo subsp. pepo
TATATATATATATATATATATATATATATAAATAATAAATATGTTTTAAAAAATATATAAAAATTAAAAAATTTATCTACCAAATTGAAATAGATGTTAGTGATATAAAATTTTAAAAAATAAATAAAAAATAGAAAAAAATAAATATATAAAAAGGAATAGGTAAATTAATTACCTAATCTTATTATATTTGAATAATTAATTTTAGAAACCTTTTCAAATACCAAATTTCTTTGACCAAAAACAAATATCATAACTAATAATGAAATTAATCCTTATTTATTTAGTTATTAAATTTTAATTTAGTTTGGTCACCTAACATTCTCTACAAATAACAACTATTGAAAATAATAATAATAATAA
>NW_019657515.1:0-363 GCF_002806865.2 Cucurbita pepo subsp. pepo
CAGCTTTTGGAAGCCCATGCCTCAAATCCAATGTAACAACCAACCAATCAAAACACAAGAAATCAAAGTCAACGGGACTTTTGACTTGTAATTATATCTTTTTCTCTTTATTTTTTTTTTATTTTTTTTTTATTTTTCCTTTTTGAAATAATGTCATAATTTTTTTTTAACGATCCAATTTTCTAAACCCTAGATCTGCTCGGGTTTATTGTCATACATGCTTATGTCATGCTTGTTGCAAGTTTGGGTAGAAATCATTAAAACTAGTAAGGATACCCCTTACACGTTAAGTTAAACGGAGATGCTTTATTTAATTGGAAATAATACTGAAATTTAGAAAAAACAAAAACAAATACAAAATAA
>NW_019657516.1:0-363 GCF_002806865.2 Cucurbita pepo subsp. pepo
TTCTTTTTGGTTCGGGTTCAAATAAATAAAAACTTTATAAATTGATTAACCGAACTTACTCAAATTTATTATCGATTTTAAAAATACATTTTACTTACCATATAATTATATTTTTTATTATTTTATTTTATAATTAGTTTTCTTTTATTATTTATTTTTTAACAACCCTTCTAAATAATTTTAAGTTAAAAAATTAAAAAGTCATTTTCAAAATATATATTAAAGTTAAGTTAGCACCTTTTAATTGAATATTTGAAAATATGTAAATATATGTTTACGCATTAACATTTTACTTTTATTAAAAATAAAAAGTTAAATAAACGTTCCGAACCAACCCAACCCAAAAAAATTATGATCAGATTG
>NW_019657517.1:0-363 GCF_002806865.2 Cucurbita pepo subsp. pepo
AGGAAGCTATTATTTTCACTGAACTAAACTTCCATTAGAAATCGGCATCAGTGATTGCAAATTCACTACCTAGTTTGGGTCAATGATCATTCTTAGATGATTCTACATAAGGGAGCTTCGCATTTCAAACATTCAGATCATCTCATTGTTACGTACAGCGTCTAATTCTATAGAGAGACCCAAATTTTATTCTAGGCTAATAAAACACAATCCGCACATCGAAGAGTTAATATCTTACATTGCTTTATAAGATATATAGTACACTTAACTGGAATCTTAACTAAGCCACTCCAAGTATGAAAAATAGGCTCAAGTGACGTAGTAATGCTATAAATCTATAATAGACGAATCAATCAAAAAAAA
>NW_019657518.1:0-363 GCF_002806865.2 Cucurbita pepo subsp. pepo
ACTAAAAGTAGAAACTTAAACATTTGCAAACAAACAGGCTCAACCACAAGCTAACATCCATCAATAGCGGGAACCACATATGAGTATAGTGCATCCTCCTTTTTGGCACAATTGAAAGCATTTAAAACAACAATTATCTTAAATCTCATACTAGAAAATTTTTGATAATTTCTTGAGTATTTTATTTCTATCTCTATGGAAAAATATAAAAAAAAATAACATGCATACCAAAATCTTATCCTAGGGGCATATCGATAATTTTCTATCATACATACAATGCATTCACATCCAAAATTACTCTTTTGTAGTCCTAACATGTATATTCTAACCACCTAAGGTAAGAAACGCTTGCATGCTAGCACA
>NW_019657519.1:0-363 GCF_002806865.2 Cucurbita pepo subsp. pepo
ACTTCAAGTATGTACAGTAAGAGAATACAGAGAATAAAGAAGGAACATTTTCAAAGCTCTACGTAAGCGGATATATATATGCTTCAATTTACTATATATAGTTTTACCAGATTTAACCATATACTATATATAGCTATTTACCATATATAGCTTTACTGGATATAGCTTTGCTATGTAAACACCAAACTATAAATAAGTAGTAGGCTCCATAACCTAACAATTCTCCACTTGTAGACTGATCCAGTCAACCAAGAATTTCATTCTCAAATGATCACTACACCATACCAATTAAGGCTTTGCATAACCTCAAGTTTCCAACATTAACACATTTTGTCAACATGCCTGCCGGATTCTTTGCACCCT
>NW_019657520.1:0-363 GCF_002806865.2 Cucurbita pepo subsp. pepo
GACTTGTCTTTTTATGCAGGTAATGATGCATCAGAAACTTATTCAAGAGCTTAAGGAGGAGAATAACAAGCTTCACCAAATACTAGTGGAAGACCTGAAAATACCACCCAGCAGGCTCCAAGCAAGTAACACAGGTAGAAAATGTTCTCCATGTTCAGACTGTTTGGAATGCCGAAGAAAGGAAAGGAGAAGGAGAAGCTAATCATTCAATCATTCGAAACGATTTCTTCGACACAACTGAGCCAAAGCAGCATTCATTTGATTCTTCATAGTCGTCTTCTCTACTCACTGCATTTTCGAGAGCACCCGAACACGAACGGGTTGAAAGAATCTGAGGTAACGAGTTCATATCATACTTGAATA
>NW_019657521.1:0-363 GCF_002806865.2 Cucurbita pepo subsp. pepo
GGGAAGAACACAGAATGGGTTTATAATGTTGAGTGCTCTGGCTTTGTGTTTGGGTTTCATGGGCAGCACGTTTAGAAGAGAAGCAAGTTCGGCACGTAATTTATGTATGAATATGAATATGTTGAGTCCCTTTAACTTGGGGAAACAAATGGAATGCCCTTTTTGAGTGTCTACTTTTGATAGGCTTTGACGGAGAACACTGAATTGTGACAGCACGTTACTTATTGAATTCTCCATTTCTAAGTTTTAAAACTATATATTTTGGTCTTGCTTCAAATAATAACTCAAATTGAGTATGAGTCACCTTATTACATTAATATAATATTAACTAAAATATAAACATTCAAATCTCCCCAATATATC
>NW_019657522.1:0-363 GCF_002806865.2 Cucurbita pepo subsp. pepo
TTATTGTTTCAATATTTTATTTTTTATTTTTTGCGTTTAAAAAATTGATATTATCTAAAAATTATGATAATTAAATGAATTGAATTTAACGAGTCAAATTTTAGTTTTTGGATTTGTAATAAAATCGCATTGATTCCTAAATTTCAGTCCACACACGAAGCATTTCCAACTTCACCTTTCTGATTCTCACTGATCTCCGAGCCGCCACCGTCCCCGATACCCTTCCTCTTCTTCTCTTCAGCCATGGCTGGTTCTTCTCACGCTAGANTCCGTTCCTGTCCCGATCTCGCTGTTGCAGGTCGTTTTCGAGGGCACAGCTACGGCCGATTTACTCATGAAGCCAAATCGGTGAAGGCGACGGTG
>NW_019657523.1:0-363 GCF_002806865.2 Cucurbita pepo subsp. pepo
AAAAAAAAATAATGCAATACGTAACCATTTTATTTGTAATTATTTTTACGTAATCATCATGATTTCATTTTTTTTTTTAAGGATAGAATTTTATATTTTAAAATTAATATTAATATTTAAAAAGTATAATAATAAAACTCACTCCAACTAACCCATGCCACGTGATACTCAGAGTAAAAGAATATATATTATTTTTCTTTACGACGGGGTAAAATAGTAATTACACACTACAGAAACACAGCATCTAGGTTAACGTGTGTTTCGATAACGACGAAAGGGGGGTAAGAGAGTAATTTCGGAAGATAAATACGTGGAAACTCAAAACTGCAACAAAAAAAAAAAAAAAAAAAAAAAAAAAAAAAA
>NW_019657524.1:0-363 GCF_002806865.2 Cucurbita pepo subsp. pepo
ATAAAATAAAATAAAATAAAATAAAATAAACCTAAAAGGTATCCTACCAATATGGGATTGTTTCATAATAAATAAAAAAAAAAAAAGTTTGATATTTTCCTTTTAAATAAAAAAGGAAAAAAGAAAAGGGAGTTGAATGGAAGCGAGTGGGCGGTAAAGAGNAGTGGGCGGTAAAGAAGACGATAAGAAGAGGGATACAGAGGAGTGTGGGAGTCGGCATTTATGGTTACCGAATCAACATTTCATTCCTAAGATCTCTCTCTCTCTCTCTCCTCTCTCTCTCTCCTCTCCACTCCTAATAAGATTCACAGAAACATTTCATTCCCAATCCCAATCCCTATCCCCATTCCTCTCTTCTCTGTT
>NW_019657525.1:0-363 GCF_002806865.2 Cucurbita pepo subsp. pepo
TTGGAACAACATCTGCAAAAAGTCCTATCACGATTCTACCTGCTGGTTCACCTCCAATCTCTACATCGAAAAAGCACTTAGTTGATACTTCTGCTTGCAGCTCTACGTCCTACATTTTTTTTATAGGAAACATTCAGATAACAATTAAGATAAACATCCTACATTCATAGAAAACATAACATTTAAGATTAACAAAACAGATAACTAATATGAGGACATAATCAATAACAACAACGCAGAANTAAAATATCTAATCCCTTCTAAGTTGAAAAGCTATACGTGTACAACACATATACTGCACTAGAAAATCTTTATTTCACTCTAAACTCATAACATGAGACGGAATAGTTTCCCCTTTTCTTT
>NW_019657526.1:0-363 GCF_002806865.2 Cucurbita pepo subsp. pepo
ATTTCAGCTTTCACTCGGTAAGTAAATAAGTTCAGGAGCGCTGTCTAAATAGAGAGCAATATGTAAATAGAGTTTCGCTTCTTCCTTCTGTCGAGTCAAAGGTTCTTTGTTCTGTATAGGGTCATCTCCCTTCCCTTTCTTAGTTTTTGATGTTTTATCTGGGCGAGGCTCATTCAATTACGAGATCAAATCACATCAAATGTAAATTATAGAAGGGAGGATGGTTTAGAATAGCCCGAGGAGATGCTTGTTCCTTTCGTTTCGTTTCTTTGATTTGAAACATCCCAGCCAGTGGNATTCTCCATTCTTTCACTGCGGAACTGGAACCTATCCCTTACGGTCTCTTTTCTTTGATTCTGATTC
>NW_019657528.1:0-363 GCF_002806865.2 Cucurbita pepo subsp. pepo
ACATTTACTAGAGGATGTGCTTTGAATGAATTGTAACCGTAGTTTTTCTATTGTGGTAGCTAATGGCACAAAAGAGACGTAGACCCTATCTCAGGCCTAGACCCAGAAGGGGAAGAAGAAGAGTCACTCAGGACACTGATGTTCCATCACCTGAGGGGGAACAACCTGAACCTGAACCTCAAGAGGAGGTTGGTGAAATGCCCCAGTAGTATGAGAGTCTTNCAACGACCCAAGACTTACCTGTCGCAGAATCTATCGCCCCTTTTCCTGAGGCGGTTGCACCGGTGTCCACCAATAATATAGAGGTTCCACCTAGCCAGCCAACAACTAATCTCACTACGGATGTGCTACAGGCATTTATGT
>NW_019657529.1:0-363 GCF_002806865.2 Cucurbita pepo subsp. pepo
TGCTTCATCATCATCGGTAAGGATGTAATCATTGTCTTGTCATAATTTCTCAGTAGAGATCATTTAAAGAAATTATGTGGGGATAATTTTCCTGAATGGATCTTCTTCTCCGCTTATGAGCAGGTTCCTTTTCCTTTTCTTTTTATGTTTCTCCTTTTACTCTTTGTTGATCATTATTGTTGTGTTGTTCTATAATTTAAAATGATGATACATGTGATGGAAGAATGATAAGTTACTTTTTGTTTGTTTTAACATTAATGGTAATTCTNCCTTCTTTTCTCCAGTTGAATAGACACATTGATGTACTTGGGTCAAGAACAATGGAATACCTTAAGCGCAATCTTTTCAATAACCAAAGTAGCC
>NW_019657530.1:0-363 GCF_002806865.2 Cucurbita pepo subsp. pepo
GGATATGAAGGATGAGAAATGTACATTTTGACAGAATTGACTGATGGGTAAATATATGATTTTAATTTATTATATATATTGCTTTAATAGATATAACCGCCTACTATATATAAATATTTAGTATATATATCCCTNCCTATCAGATTTATCAGATTTTTATTATAAATAGCCCGCCTCCATATCAACGTTATAAAGCACAAATAGTATATATATCTCTGTCACATTTTTACTATAAATAGTCAGCCTCCCCTGATAGAGCACAAAGAGTAAGTTTTTCGAACAGAGTTGGAAGAAAAATAGGCCAACCAAGGCTCTTAATATTTTTATGCAACTTTTAGCAAAGAATTCTGAAAATCGCGAAAT
>NW_019657531.1:0-363 GCF_002806865.2 Cucurbita pepo subsp. pepo
TATTTTCCGTGCCTCAATATATGAAAAATTTATAGAAGTTTCAAAATTGTGCTTGTTTTCTTTTGAAGGGGCATTTTGAGAATCGAACTCGAGACCTCTTGCACCCAAAGCAAGAATCATACCACTAGACCAAATGCCCTTATTAATGACTATATATTAAGTNTTATTTCATCTATTTTCTTTGTTAATGAAATCCATGAGCTAGATAGAAGAAAAATAATAGAATTACTATAGAGAGAAAAAAAATAATAGAATTACTATAGAGAGAAAAAAAAGAATAGAAAAAGAATAGAATTACTATAGAGAGAAAAAAAAGAATAGAAAAAGAATAGAATTACTATAGAGAGAAAAAAAAGAATAGAA
>NW_019657532.1:0-363 GCF_002806865.2 Cucurbita pepo subsp. pepo
ACGCGACTACAAGAAAAACCAAGTGTGAGAAGAAATGAGTTAAATGCTAAAATCATGTGCGAGAAACTTGCTTTAAGCCATAGAGGGCTTTCTTTAATAGACGACATGAGTGGGAAAGTGAGAATGTTTCATATAAAAATGTAGAGTAAGAGTGCCATTGAGAAGACATTATTGACACCAAGTTACCAAAGAAACCATTTATAAGTTTCATTTGTTGTAAAGCTCGAATTTCCTAATCCATGGCAGCAAACCAAACACGATTCTTAGTAGTAGATTTGAATTNAAAAAGCTCGACAGATCAATCAAGCAAATATTTGGTGTGAAACACCCAATTAGAGCCAACGATGTTGCTGTTGCATAGGC
>NW_019657533.1:0-363 GCF_002806865.2 Cucurbita pepo subsp. pepo
TCCCATTCAAGGTACTCCTCTGGATAGGTTTTGCCAAAAAAACTTGGGAGGTTTTAATTTGATTTTCCCCACGTTATGATCAATCTATCGTCATAAGGAACTCATTGTGGTAAATTATGATACCTTCTTCCACGGCCTCTCCCTCGCATGAAGCCACGACCAACCGCCTGTGGATTATCCTCGTGTTGATCAGAATTGTCTTCCTCATATTGATCGGTAGATTGGGCAGGTAGTGGAATCCCCTCTCGAGCTTGATTTTGAATCTCCAATCTGCCTATTCGATCAGTCAACTCTTCCATTGCTCGAANGAGGATTGTCGTCTAGATTTTCCATGCTACAAATGAAAGTTAAAAGAAAAAAAAA
>NW_019657534.1:0-363 GCF_002806865.2 Cucurbita pepo subsp. pepo
GGTTCGATTATCCTTAAAACATGTATTTATTTATTTCCAGATGTTTAATTAAGATTTGCAACTGAATTTCAATATATATTTAGAAAACTTATCTTTCGAACAGGGAGAGACTTCCACACTCTTATGAGTAATGTTTCGTTCTCCTCTCCAACCACTGTGAGATCTCACAACAGATNGCAAGCATGCATGAGAGACAACCCGTGTGGATCAGTTAACCCCCACTTCGACTAATCATACGAGACAATTCGTCTGATCATATAATATTTTGGTGTAAAAAAACTCGATATTATTATAGATTGTTTAGGGTTTAGGGTTTAGGGTATAGGGTTTTTATTCCTATGATTTTTTTATTTTTTATTTTTT
>NW_019657535.1:0-363 GCF_002806865.2 Cucurbita pepo subsp. pepo
GATTGAAAGATAAGAAAATCGGAAGAAAATGGATTGAAAACTCAAAACTCACGGTTTCTGGAAAATTTGGAAAAAATGTAGGAGAGAGAAGGCATCGCCGCCATGCGTCGGCCGCCGTATGGAGGAGCGCGATAGGATCGACGACCGACACGTGGCGACCGCGGGCTGGAGAAATGNGCAACCGGGTCGGCCAGAGTCCGAACCAACACTCCGCACACGAACCGAACCGCCCGAGACCGCGCCGACCTGTTTGAACCGACCCGTCTTGACCCGCAACTGCACAGAAAGAAGCGCATGGGTACGCGCGCGTAGAACACCCTCTAGAGCGCGTGCAGGCGCGTGTAGGCGCGTTGGTGATCTTTT
>NW_019657536.1:0-363 GCF_002806865.2 Cucurbita pepo subsp. pepo
CATAAAATCGGCCTTCAATAATTCTTTGTCTATCTGGAAATTCGCCGTAATGACATTTAGCTGACTTTCGTAGATGGATTGAGTATCCATATCCGTATGGGTTGGAGATCTTGAGCCATCTTCATAGTGGATTCGTTCGGCTATCACATACTCCAAATTCTTTTGAATCTCTCTTATCATGCTCCTGGTTTACACTGTCGTTCTTAAAGATCGAGTAACTTCTCTTCCCTCACAAAAATTGAGATGCTGGCTCTGATACCATTCCTACGCTTAATGACTTGAGCCCTTACAATTTGATTTTCTCCCCAAATTGTGGCTNATTCCCTTTAGGGCTGAAAAGAAATAAGTAGTACGCATAGGATG
>NW_019657537.1:0-363 GCF_002806865.2 Cucurbita pepo subsp. pepo
TATGCAACAAAGTTAGGGAAGGGTTCGTGGAAGATTATGAAAGGTGCTACGGTGGTAGAACGTGGCTCAAAATCTGAAACCCTATACACCACTGCAGGGTGTATGAACATAGCTGCTGTTGCTTTGAATGCTTCAAATTCAAGTCTACGGCACAATAGACTTGAACCTATGAGCGCGAAAGGAATGAAGAGGCTGGCTGCGAAAGAAGTTTTAGAAGGTTTGAAATCTGCTAATGTGGGTCGTTGTGAGAACTACGTTATGAGCAAGCAGAAANAATGTGGTTGGAAATGGAACCAGATGTGGAGCAAGATTCCAAGACCATGAAGCAAGTGGGTGTTGAGCTTGAGTTGCAGGAAAACTCAC
>NW_019657538.1:0-363 GCF_002806865.2 Cucurbita pepo subsp. pepo
TTCAAGATGAATAACGCTAAACCCAGGACTACCCCCTTGTCCAAATTCAAGTAGAATTCACATTAAAAAAAATTCATGTAACACACCATCTTTAAATTTTGTCAATCTCTAGGGATGATCTAACAAATTTAACAGTTTTATGAACAGTCAAAATGAAGTCATGCATTTTTTTCAGCCCCTCGATTACAATCAAGTTAATTTTGTGAGGACAACACCACATGTGTAGTACTTCTCCATTTAAGATATGTGAATTTCAGATTTTAATCCTTTTCATAGTATACAAAATAGTCACATCATTGAAACTTGCANCGAAACAAATCTTAATGATTGTTCAAATAGTCTCTCCCTCGTGGTTTGTAATCG
>NW_019657539.1:0-363 GCF_002806865.2 Cucurbita pepo subsp. pepo
TCATTTTACTTCATAAATTCGATAAAACAACTTTGTTCTTCGAGAAAGAAATGAACTCGAGCCAACTTTGTTCCTCGAGAAAGAAGATGAACTCAAGCAAATGAAACCTAATATTACCATTTTACTCATAAACACGACAAGGCAACTTNTGGACAAATCCTACTAATATATCCGCACCTGTTCTTACTTAATTATCATTTTACCTCATGAACTCGATAAGCAACTTTGATCTTCAAGAAAGAAGAGGAACTCAATCGAATGGAACCAAAGATTTCTAAATTCACATCAAAACAATACAATAATAATAAGCCAAAAAAAAAAATTTCTTATTATTCAATTCTCATAAGGCCTAACCAACAATAT
>NW_019657540.1:0-363 GCF_002806865.2 Cucurbita pepo subsp. pepo
GTACGTGCTTCAAACGTCCCAGATTAGGGTTTCCGGATTAGAGGTACGATGATAAGCACTCCTTTATTATTTTATTCATTCCGTTTATTCGAAATTCTATATTAAATCATTATGCCTGATAATGTCAACAAAAAATTTGAAAAACGTCGACCGTTAGAAAATTTCATTAGCACGTGCTTCAAACGTCTTGGATTAGGCTTTCGTTTTTTAACCACTCTTTTCATGTTTTATACAATGTTTCTACGACATTCTATTCTAAGTCATCAAGCCTGATCATTCCTTCCAAAAATTTTGAAAAACTTTCAGTTTTACNTTTTTTAACCACTCTTTTCATGTTTTATACAATGTTTCTACGACATTCTA
>NW_019657541.1:0-363 GCF_002806865.2 Cucurbita pepo subsp. pepo
TTTGGCAGCGATTTTGATAAGCGCTAACAACACTGGATTTTACAAAGCTAGAGGCTGTAGTATCCTTATATACTTTCACAAGGTGTTTTCATCTTCTTTTATAGGTAATTGAACTTTCGAGTCCATGTATAAATGATTGGTTGGATTAGTATCCGTTGAAGAAGACAGAGGAGAGAAGAGAGACTTTGTTAGAAATTCTCCCGTAGGTAATCCCCCAAGGTGTTTTCAACTTCTTTTATATAGGTCGAATTTTAAAATCAAACCACAACAAAATTTACTTCTATCTAGCAAAATTATTTTTTTTNGTAGGTAATCCCCCAAGGTGTTTTCAACTTCTTTTATATAGGTCGAATTTTAAAATCA
>NW_019657542.1:0-363 GCF_002806865.2 Cucurbita pepo subsp. pepo
ATGGAGGCACCCGAATCACTATCGGAAAAACCTTTGTTTCCCTCGTTCTTTTTCGACGAATCTATAAGGAACGTACAAGATTATGAATCTTACAAAGGTAATTGGTGAAAATACGAATTTTTTTAACTTTCGCTTACGGGCCATTTTGCACCCAAATTCCATAGGTGTTAACATAGGAACTTTTTTCCCCTTTGAGACAGGGTCGTTAACTAGATCTGAAAAGTTGTTTTCTCGTTTTAGTATCATACCATATCCACTAAGGATTGTCTTAAGCTTAAAATATGGAAGAAAAAAAACATNCTCGCATGGAGGCACCGGAATAACTATCGGAAAAACCTTTGTTTCTCTCGATCTTTTTCGACG
>NW_019657543.1:0-362 GCF_002806865.2 Cucurbita pepo subsp. pepo
AAAAAAAATAGTCTGAGCAACTGAATATTTAAACTTTAAGCACGCATCATTAGTTAACAAGACTGACTAAAAACTACGCTACAAAATGAAGGGTCAGAACCTGGCATGCAGGGCCAACAGATCCATCAGCTGAGCCTTTCGGTGATTCCGAAGACGATTTGATTGAGAACCGAGTAGACTCCGATAAGGCTGGCCAAGATACAGCACCCATAACAGGCCCTACCTTCGCGGCCCCATTAGACAGCTTATTCCAGGCGGGCTTATTTCCCGCATTGGATTGTGACTCATTCCCACTCTCTGATATCTCTCCAACAGATTCTTCCGCAACTAAAGAAGAAGGCGAAGGAGAACACGGTTCGACA
>NW_019657544.1:0-362 GCF_002806865.2 Cucurbita pepo subsp. pepo
TTAGGTTATGGAGCCTGCTGCTTATTTATAGCTTGGTGAACAGTTATATCCGATAAAGCTATATTTGGTAAAGCTATATTGTGTAAAGCTATATATAGTAAACTGAACCTATATATAGTAAACTGAACTATATATATATATCATCCACTAAAGCTTTGAATTCAAGTCTACAGCACAATAGACATGAACCTATGAGGGCGAAAGGAATGAAGAGGCTGGTTGCGAAAGAAGTTTTAAAGGGTCTCAAATTTGTTGATGTGGGTCGTTGTGAGAACTACGTTATGAGCAAGCAGAAACGAGTTAGCTTCACAAGGACCACTAGAGAATTGAAGAAAGTGCGGGTTCCAAGACAACAAAGCAAG
>NW_019657545.1:0-362 GCF_002806865.2 Cucurbita pepo subsp. pepo
CGACCACAGTAAGTGTAATTAGCCAATTTACGCATGACCTACGAGAACATTATCTTTAGGCAACATATAGAGTGTTACATTACCTAAAAGGGCCCTTAGAAAAAGGAATCTAATTTAAACGTAACAATTCCCTTTCAGTGGAGGCTTACACATACGCTGACTATAATATTGGATCAATAGTGGACAAAAGATCTACGACGAGGTATTGTAATTTTCTCGAAGGTAATTTAGTGACATAGAGGAGAAAAAAACAAAATATGGTGGCTATATCATCTAGTGAATTGGAGTTCTAAGCTATTGGGCGAGGGCTTATGAGCTCTCATGGTTGAAGATAATCCTTGATGACTTACAGATTAAGGGAG
>NW_019657546.1:0-362 GCF_002806865.2 Cucurbita pepo subsp. pepo
GTTGTGTTCCACAAATTGTCCTTTTGGAGGACAAGGGCCCGGAATCTGACACAACAAAAATCATCATGGAACAGATCGAAGTTTTGATTAATGTTTTGTAGAAATTTCCTGACCTTTGGCCGAGGTCTTCTAGCCCTCGAACGCCGCAATTGCACTAATTGGTCGGCATTAGCAACACCCAAAACAGCCGACTCAAATGTCCCAAAGTTCCCAACAATTTTGTTCTTGGATTCCAAGCTCAAATACGCCTCGATCCTGTTCGGCGCCGATTCCCCAACCCACTGCTTGGAATTGAACATAAACCCCAATTCAGCCGGAACAGAATCGAACCCACAAGCCGAAATCACCAAACAACCATTCTC
>NW_019657547.1:0-362 GCF_002806865.2 Cucurbita pepo subsp. pepo
GGTCCATGGACTTCGTCCGATTGCAGTTTGTTGTTGGTTCGGCGTCTTCCGATCGACTACGGCTAATTTCATTCCGGTCGACCTTTTAAAAAAAAACAAAGTATTGCTGTCAAAATCGTTAGCGATGTGAGCATTTGAAAAGGATTACTAACAGGAAACGAAACGTAGAGAACATTTCTTATCATTCAATAAGTATGCTTATGGCAAAATTCAATTGTTTCTCTGGCCGGACAGGGAAGAAGAAAACCAAGGCATGTTTTCTTTCATTATTCATATCTTGCTTGCTTGATAAGTTTTCCAACGGAGTTTGCTGAATATATGTATCCTCTTAATCTATGGTTGCAGATCGATTTGGAACTAGA
>NW_019657548.1:0-362 GCF_002806865.2 Cucurbita pepo subsp. pepo
AATGTATGTGATCTTCTTAGTATTTTACTAATACTTACCACTGCATTGTGGGAATAGGGAATCAGTATTAGTTTGGCTACAATTGAACAAGAGAAATATCTGGTTGCTTTTGGCGGTTACAATGGAAGGTATAACAATGAGGTATGTTTTAGGCAAATAATGCATATCCTTGTGTTTATATGAACTGTTAACGAGAATTTGTTATTGTAACGTATTTCCGTGCCGTTATATGGTTCGTAGGTTTTTATCATGAGACCGAAACCAAGAGACTCATCACGTCCCAAAATATTCCAATCACCCGCAGCAGCAGCGGCGGCAGCTTCTGTTACTGCTGCATATGCCTTAGCCAAGACTGAAAAGTT
>NW_019657549.1:0-362 GCF_002806865.2 Cucurbita pepo subsp. pepo
AATTCCATTTTTTTTTTTTTTTTTTTAATAGGCGGTAATAGAGTATTGTTATTTATTGATGGAGAACACGAGATGATTAAGTATTACAGTAATTTACAAAGTTGTCAATCAAATTATAGTTGGGCCATCTGTCCTAATAATTGGGCTTCATCAGGCAAGGAACCCGGCCCAAATAAGGAAGACGATGATATTTAGTTTTTATAACCGTTTACAATTTAAATCTTAAAATAATACTTCTATCTAGACTCATCTTGAAATTATTTCTGGAAAGTACATGAGTGAGGACAAAATAATGTGATCACATCAAACAAAAATACGATCATTAAATGTCGAATGGAGAATTGAATTATTAATTAAAAAGT
>NW_019657550.1:0-362 GCF_002806865.2 Cucurbita pepo subsp. pepo
CTTTAGCTTCATCTTCAGCCCCCAAAAATCACGCACAAATACATAATTTTGCCTCTAACTAACGGCTTAAATCTACTGATTGTCCTATTTAGATTTTCTCTTTAAGACTTTTTCTCGAGGTTTTTAAGAGGTGGACATGGAGCGGTGTACCAACTAGAGTGCTACTATCCCAAAGGGAAGTAAAGGGTGAGATCTTACATTGATGGGAGAGAGGAACTAGTGTCAGCAAAGACACTAGGCCCTAAAAAGAAAGGTGAATGGTGAGATATTACATTGATTGAATAGAGAAACTAGTGCAGCGAAGACACGGGTCTCAAAGGAAGAGGTGAATTGTGAGATCTTACATTGATTGGAGAGAGTAA
>NW_019657551.1:0-362 GCF_002806865.2 Cucurbita pepo subsp. pepo
GTAGAGAATGTCAAAGGAATCTAATCCATCCTCATGTTTCTTGCAGTACTACTTTGACCCAGTTTCAGGTCGTCGATTCCGGTCTAAGATTGAGGTTCTTTACTTTCTGGAAACAGGAACATTAAGGAAACGTAAGAAATCGTTAGATGGTAATGGGACGGTGAGTCGAAAGCTAACATTCCTTCTTTTGCACCCAATGGGATATTCAGACCTTCTCATACGTTTTATCGCTTCGATTTACAATTGCAGTCTGCTGACGGCCCCGAAGAACCCAAGAACAAAAAATCTTCCAACAATGCTAAATCTGCTCCTTTAAACTTTGATTTCTTCAATGTGCCTGAAAAGGTTGAGTGGGTTCTCAC
>NW_019657552.1:0-362 GCF_002806865.2 Cucurbita pepo subsp. pepo
AATGGGACGATTCCAAAGGAAATTGGTAATCTTTCTTTGGTTGAAGAGATTGATTTCTCAGAGAACTCTTTAAATGGTGACATTCCCTCTGAGTTAAGTAAGATCAAGGGTCTGCGCTTGCTTTTTCTCTTCAAGAATCTGCTGACTGGTGTAATACCTGATGAACTTAGTACGTTGAAGAACTTGACACGGCTCGACCTATCAATAAACGATCTTAGAGGACGTATACCGTTTCGTTTTCAATATTTGACTAAGATGGTACAACTGCAGCTGTTTGATAACTCCCTCAGTGGTAGCATTCCTTCACAGCTCGGACGTTACAGCCGACTTTGGGTGGTCGATTTTTCAGTAAACAACCTAAC
>NW_019657553.1:0-362 GCF_002806865.2 Cucurbita pepo subsp. pepo
TACGGTAGGATAATTTGTGTCTATGAATATAATTATTACAGGTAAGTCAGCCATTATTTTAAGTTATTCGTAATTACAATTAGGTTTAAAGTTCGTGTTATCATTTTAGTATCACAAATTCTCGAGTGAAAATTTAAATCATTTAAAAAAATTAATCACATTATAAGCCCGTTTAATATATTAAACAAGCTCACGGTTTTAAAACGCGTCTACTGATGTAGGATCTCACATGTTCAGTTAGCTTAAATACTCTAGTTTAGATAGAACTATCCATTGACGGATTTTTCGGGTAGTAAATTTTAATTTTAAATTTATTAATCTTTATCAACTTGTTTAAGTCAACTGATCATATATTTTCAAAA
>NW_019657554.1:0-362 GCF_002806865.2 Cucurbita pepo subsp. pepo
CTATAATTAAATAATGCAATTAATAAAATGTGCTTATTGACACATCCTATGACTAGTTTGCTAAATTCAGCGAAGTTCATTAAATGAAACTTTAAGTGCATTTAATTCATCTCTTTCTTGAAGCTCAACTTTGCACGACATATAAGAAAGCACTCCAGCGTCTTCTAGAATTTCCTTTGAGGAGCTCACCATAGCTTGAATATAACTGTATAAGGTTTGTTGTAGCTTCTTGGCTCTCGTCCTTGTAATTGGACCTTGAGTATGGAAATTCCTTGGTCGTGGTTCATATCACACGTGCTTCAAGCGTCCCGGGTTACGGTATCCAAATTAGGTTTTCGATTTTACGCACTTTTTTACTGTTA
>NW_019657555.1:0-362 GCF_002806865.2 Cucurbita pepo subsp. pepo
TCCTGTAACCAAAGCAACTGCTATCATGATGGTAGGTAGTTGGTATAAATCTTTTAGCAAAGTAATAAACAAAATTGAAATCACGTCTGTTGCATCATTATTTTGGGAAAAGAGAACTGTTGCATATCATCTGGACTTTTTTCTCAATTAAAAGCAATTGGATATTTAGTAAAACCAAAAAAACGTATCAATAGATCACACCAACAAAAAATTTCAAGAGATTAATTTCACATTTATACGAATAATTGACAATGGAGGCATACCTTCGCAAAAGTACTTGTCAAATCATCCATTTCCGATAAAGATCCCAACCCTGCACTCTGAAAAGGAAAAAATAAAAAATAAAATTAATTCTGATACCC
>NW_019657556.1:0-362 GCF_002806865.2 Cucurbita pepo subsp. pepo
GAAAGGACGAAAAAGTTTCATAACACCACATAGATGTAGGAATTGGAGGTTGATGGTCATGAAGAAGTTGGGGAGAAAAGTAGAGACAAATGATCGTTGGAAGCCATGGTGTGAGGAAAGCTGATATGGTCGGAGATGAAGACTTGGCGGAAGTGCTGGCCGAGGGATGGAGAATGGGTGGCAGTGGAGGGAAGCAACCATGAAGGGAAGATAGATCATGGAAAAAGAAGTCAACACTTATCACATGGTCCGAACATTCTCGAATGGGCTTAAGTTTAAATGAAGTGTTTACCCCATCAAAATTACTATTGTCCAACTCCCCCAAGTCCCAACATCATGAAAGGGGGCATCCACTGGATGAC
>NW_019657557.1:0-362 GCF_002806865.2 Cucurbita pepo subsp. pepo
GGTTAGATAAGATCAGTGGCCCAAGAACTACAAATTCTTTGGCACGTCTTGTTAACAGTTCAAATATTCACTCAAGAATAACTGGAAAAGAGCTCGTACTCTTGATTCAAAGTGTATCTGATGGAATTTGCAAGTGTGTGATCTTCATCAGCCATAGAAAATGTTGATTTAGTCTCATCCGTGAAGGACCCGTGTTCCATGGCTACAAAAAATTAGTTCAGAGTCTCAGTTTAAAATTAAATAAAATAAATCAAAGAAAATAACATAAGAAGTAAACTAAAAATCTACGAAACCCATAAAAAATTGACAATATAGGAAAAAGGGCTAAAATTATCCAAAACCAACAAAGCCAAGACGTTAAG
>NW_019657558.1:0-362 GCF_002806865.2 Cucurbita pepo subsp. pepo
TGGAAGTAAGAGTTATCAAACTTGTTGGGAGTCATAATGTCATTGAAAACCGATAATGTAGGATTTTTTTCAAAACCAGAACAAGCCTTCTGCAACCCTTGCGCTAATCTAGAGTTATACTGCGTATCAAACGACGACGACTTGCTATAATTATAGATCTGAGAGCTGAACTCCTTACAATGGGAGAATCCAATCGTATGAGCACCACTTAACGCCACCATTTCCTGCACGGTAAACCCCCGCGCTTTAAAAATATCAATAATCTGAGGAATAGGCGAGGTAGCTTTCGGCAGAGCACCAGGAATCGTCGAAGCTTTAGACACACGGCTATCCCTGCGACCAAGGAGAACGTTGTAGTAAGG
>NW_019657559.1:0-362 GCF_002806865.2 Cucurbita pepo subsp. pepo
TAAGGAACGAAACATTCTTTATAAGGGTGTGAAAATATCTTCCTAACATTTGCGTTTTAAAACCATGAGGCTGATGACGATATGTAACGGGTCAAACTAGACAATATCTGCCCGTGGTGGGCTTGAATGGTATCAGAGTTAGGCACCGAGCGGTGTACTAATAAGGACGCTCGACCCCAAAAAAGGGTCGATTGTGAGATCTCACATTAGTTGGAGAGGAGAACTAAGCATTCTTGATATTCCCTGGCTTTTAAAGCCGTCTACTAGGGGAAGGTTTTCACACCTTATAAATGGTGGTTTATTCTCCTCCCAACCCTTTTGGGCTTTAAAACGCATCTACTAGGGGAAGGTTTTCACACCCT
>NW_019657560.1:0-362 GCF_002806865.2 Cucurbita pepo subsp. pepo
TGACCACCTTCTTTGTTGGTAATTTTTCTATTATTAATCTCTACGACCCGATTTTAAGCACTTGAAAAACTATACGGTCATGCCCATTTGTTCGTGTGGAAATCTGCCCTGAACGGGACGGAGAATTCCCGTTTAAACGAACAATGAGGAGGCTAAACAGAGTCGGGAACAGAGATTGTATTTTCTGTCCCTAACCCCGTCTCGTTGATATCTCTAATGAGCATATAGCTCAACGATAGAGGTTGAATTGTAAAAACCTTTAAAATACGAGAAATTAAAGTTAAGGAAATTTGGAACCAAAGTTATGATTTTTGTTGGTTGGTTGGTTGGTTTCAGGTTTGTTTACGGGTTGCTTTGTGTCG
>NW_019657561.1:0-362 GCF_002806865.2 Cucurbita pepo subsp. pepo
TATCATAAATACTAGGGAGAGTGTCTTGACGAACAAGAACATAATAAAGGACTAGAAAAAAGATCAAGATCCAAATTCTGAAGATAAGAACCCAGAACAATAGTACCAAAACCCTTAGACCCGAATTATGGTTGAGTCATAATCCAAGGATCAAAGTTCTAAAGATATATCATGATAAAGAGTCTTAAGTACTTACANTCTGAAAAAAAATAAATACAATAGAGGTACAAGGAACTGAATCTCGTGCCTCTCGAGCACTCTACCATATGAGCTACACCCCATTTATAGAATAAAGTTTCGAACTTCATGATGAGGTAAGAAATGATGAGGTAAGAAGCTCTGAAGAAGGAGAACCTAAGATT
>NW_019657562.1:0-362 GCF_002806865.2 Cucurbita pepo subsp. pepo
CTGGCAGGAACAAAAGCAAACTTAATTATAACAAATTTATTCGTATTAGGGTGTAAACAGTTGAATTCTTTTTGGGGTAGAAGTAATATTTGGAATGTTGTATTGAGATTTTAGGGGGCCTTGGAAGAGTGTCCATGCGTTACTTTAAAAGTAACGGACAGGATTAGCGGGTGATTGATTTTAGAAGCAGNGGACAGGATTAGCGGGTGATTGATTTTAGAAGCAGAGAATCGGAAACCCTAGCACGTCCCCGTCGCCCAAATTCTCTGATACTCATTTCACTTTTGGGGATAAAATGCTATCACTTGCACTCCGTACGATCTCCACGCTTCCTTCCAGTTCTAGGCATCTCCGCCTCCGCC
>NW_019657563.1:0-362 GCF_002806865.2 Cucurbita pepo subsp. pepo
AAGACAACATGGTATTTGCAAGTATGTTAACATTACCTTGCGAGCATCACTCCAAGAAGCTCCACCATCAATGCGAAAATTTCCTGAAAATAAAATAAATAGTAGAAATTACAACTTCTAGAAGAGAAGGTCCATATAATAAGCTGATACTCATAGCAAAGTCTTGTTTTGTTGTTCCGAGAACACNGAGAACACGTATACCAGTGATGTCGACATGATATACATGTAGTTATTTTAAAAAAAATAAGAAACAAATACCATATGTATACTACCACTATCCTACGAGCTAAGGGGAATACGATTAGCTGAGATAATAGCCACATTGAAAAACGGAAAGAGAGGCATCAAGTTAAAAGCAAAAT
>NW_019657564.1:0-362 GCF_002806865.2 Cucurbita pepo subsp. pepo
AATTTTAAATATATAAAAGGAAGAAAAAGGGTCCAATAAAACTACAAGTTTTTATTTAAAAAAAAACATAATTCAACAACTACAATATTTAAATAAAATGTTAGATTAAATATCTAATCATAGTTAAAAAAAAATGATTAATGGATTAATAAATTCCAATTTTGTGTTTTAATAAATTAATGGATTAATAAATTCCAATTTTGTGTTTTTTTGAGGCAAAATTCAAAATTTTATCTAATATTTTATGAATTAANTGATACAAAATTAACCATAAATATATATATATATAATCGGCTTCAAACGACTTAGTCTTATTTTTATTTTATTTTTTAAAATTAAGCTTATAAATATTATATTCATAC
>NW_019657565.1:0-362 GCF_002806865.2 Cucurbita pepo subsp. pepo
TTTCATTTTTTGTAAAGCCTTATTTATTTTCATTTTTTGTATTTTGTAAAGGCTTATTTATTTTCATCTTCCTTAAGCTTATATTTCCTTAAGCTTATATTGCATGATTGAGATGTCTTGATTCGTATCATTCTCCTCTTCTTCGAGAGGATTCATCATCGAATCTATTTGTAAAACTTTGCTGCAAAAGTAGGTTAAGAAAATACAAAAGACCTCACAACACTTTATCACAACACTCAACACTTTNGTGAAGCTCTCTGTATGGACATGGCTGCTGCGATGGCTCTAAAAGACAGGTAAATTTTTTTGCGAAATAAAAAAATTAAAATTTAAAACATAATTTACATTATACCAAAATAGTG
>NW_019657566.1:0-362 GCF_002806865.2 Cucurbita pepo subsp. pepo
CATGGGTATTCATTAGAAGATGTAGAGCTCTTAAACAAAGTTAGATTTCGTCCTCGAGAAGTGAAAACAGGTAACCTAACCCTACGATAAAAGGGTTTATATTGATTTACTTAATAAAACTATCTCGAGCTTGAGCTACGTCTTTGTATTCTAAACCTAAAACGAAAAGAAAGAAAACATGGGTATTCATTAGAAGATGTAGAACTCTTAAANACTCTTAAACAAAGTTAGATTTCATCTTCGAGAAGTGAAAACAGGTAATCTAACCCTACAATAAAGGATTTATATTGATTTACTTAACAAAACTATCTCGAGCTTGAACTACGTCTTTGTATTCTAAACCTAAACCGAAAAGAAAGAAA
>NW_019657567.1:0-362 GCF_002806865.2 Cucurbita pepo subsp. pepo
GATGATCATGGGTTTATAAGT
The DNA here is from genome assembly GCF_002806865.2 of Cucurbita pepo subsp. pepo. NCBI lineage: Eukaryota > Viridiplantae > Streptophyta > Magnoliopsida > Cucurbitales > Cucurbitaceae > Cucurbita > Cucurbita pepo. The sequence goes on from NW_019657567.1 coordinate 22, forward strand.
AAGGAATACTATCTTCACTGGTATGAAGCATTTTGGGGAAACAAAAAACAAATTCATGAGAGCTTATGCTCAAAGTGGTCAATATCATATCATTGTGGAGAGTCGTGGTTCCTAACATGGTATCAGAGTCATGCCCTTAGCNGCTTACCATGTCAGTAAAATTCTCAAATGTCGAACAAATGGTGTATTTTGTTCGAGTGACTCAAGTGTCGAACAAAGGGTGTATTTTGTTTGAAGGCTCTAGAGAAAGGAGTCAAACCTCAATTAAGGGAGAGAATTCGAGAGCTCCATAGGTTTCAAGAGAGGCTAACCTTGAAAGTGAAGTCAAAAGTAAATCAAGT
>NW_019657568.1:0-362 GCF_002806865.2 Cucurbita pepo subsp. pepo
ATAATGACTAAACCAATTAAGCCAGATCAATTTGTAAAATTGAGAGACATGCTTGGAGTTCAACAACTTGAGTAAACTGATGCTGTTTCAGCATACTTTAGTCGGAGGAATTTCTTAGTGTTTCTCACTTAGTCTACAGCATTATAGCTCATTAATAGACAACAATTTTCTATTTGTTTTTAAATAGCTAATTTGTAAGAGTTTGATTTGTTTTTTATTATTCTGTCTTTTAAAGCTTTATCAAAGTGGTAGTTATCCTTACGAAAGACTATCCGTTCCCTTTAATTTATTTGACTTTGACTTTTAATGTTTAATNATTTTTCAGTTTTTAGTTTTTAGTTTTTGTTCACCAAGTTGGTGGA
>NW_019657569.1:0-362 GCF_002806865.2 Cucurbita pepo subsp. pepo
TCAAATTCATTATGATTGCATACACAAGTAAAACTTTGTCAACTAACAATGTAGTATCATGTGTAGTGGGTAGTAAGCTGGTTTTTACGAAGGCAGCCCAAACTTTCGCTTCGAGGTTGAGGTCTGCTGCTATTATTGTCTTGCTCCTCCTCTCGAGATTTGCCACCGTGTTCCTTCTATGGTTACCATCTTCAAGGCCATCTCAAGTTGATCACCCAATGGAGCTAGCATCATTTCGTTGAAGGTGGCATACTCAAAAGATTGTAGGTGAAACAGTTGGTTGATGGNCCCAATGGAGCTAGCATCATTTCGTTGAAGGTAGCATACTCAAAAGATTGTAGGTGAAACAGTTGGTTGATGGC